>NC_053423.1:11227929-11427929 GCF_016859285.1 Xiphias gladius | reverse complement strand
CGAATGGTGGAGAATGAGGGTTCTGGGTCGGCCTCCACAGGGAGGAGCCAGTACTAAGGGCTTGCCCCTCCTTCCCCTCGCCCCACTCCCGGGGTAACCTAGGTAACCGTGTGTGGGGGCGTGGTCTTAAAAGCTGCATGATAACTTGCCCCTTTACCTTTTTGCACTGGGCTCCACCACCCTCTCTTCGCCTAATTGCACTATTCCTCTCATCTGTTTATCTGACGTCATTCATTCATTCACGTACTCTCTCCTTTTTGGCTAAAGCTTCCTCATAAAGATCTCCTGCTGAGATTCCTTAAAATCAAGTTAATTATTTAAGATCTAACTGAATAACAGATCAATAACAAAATAAAAATAAAAATAAATAAAAATGAAATGTGCTTGGCTGAATTACAATAAAAATGAAGTAATGTGTTTATGTTGACCAAAGTTAAGTGGCTCCCATTAAAAGCAGGACATCAGTTAAACAAGGAACAAAAACGACAGGTATAAAAATAGGTTGATGAACATTTTGCAATAAATATGACAGCCTGAGGTCACTAATAACAGAAAGGCCTCATGACCTTGAATCAGAGAGCCTAGATATCTCTCTTAGCGGTACCAGGAGACTACACTTTTACAATGTTGTTTAGAGATCTGACCCCTGGTTTTTTACTGGAGGGATCAGTAAGCTTTTGGGTCTCTTACAGCACACCTTGGTACGCCTCGACACATTACTCCTGGGTTGCACCTTGGAGACAGATTACTTCCTTCTGATTGGTAGCTAGGAGCTGGGGAAAGATATGCGGGTCTTTTATTATTTGAAGTAAAAGCTTGTCACATTGTTAAATGTAGAATTGAATCGGATGACTCCCGACCTGTTCTGAACAGGCTAAATCTGACCATAAAGAGATGTTAAAAGGACCTGCCTATCAGTCTGTTTACCAGCTGTTTACTGGTGTTCTGTCACAGTGATAGATCAAATCAGAATGTGCATTTGTGCATATGTGGGTGGCTGGCTACTCAGACAGGTGTGGATGCATTCCTTGAAGAAAGCAGGAAAGGTGTTTATGTGCGTGTGTCTTAGGGTTAGATAAGAGAAATGCATTCAAGGTGGACTTATTTGTGCCTTTGTTTGCCTTCCTTTTGCTTTCCCTTTGTGGTCTTTCCTAGGCTTATGCTCTCAGGCACTGTCCTCTCCTGCCTTTGGGACAAAACATGCACTCCTCTGCCAGTAAACCACTAACTGTTGTCCCACTGGTGCTGCTGGTTATCCTAATGTGAGCTGGACTGGAACCTATATTGTCTTGTGTCAGGAGGCAAGATGTCCCTGTTAGCTGAGGTTACAGTGTTAAGGCTCCACCTGCTGGACAGAGACAGAGCTCCTCTGTCATCCAGCCATACTTTCATGCAAAACATTTAATTCAGAATATATGCTTAAACTATGTAAAATTTAAATTTTGAATAATGATTTGACTGGATCATGTTGGCTGGATGACAGATGAGATGGTTGTATTTTTACTCTCTAGACTCCTGTTTTTAATTTCATTGCTTGTTTTGTCTCCCTCTGTCTGTCCGTCTCACAGACGCAGTGGATCTGGGTTCCCCGGATGAGTTGATGGATATTTCGGAGGTGGATGAAGGGGTGTGGCCAGGTGGGGTGGGGCCTGAAATGACCCCACCCACCATCACTATCAGCAACAGCGTCACCACGTTGAACCTGGGGGCCAAGGCCATGAAGAAGTGTCGGCTTGGCGGGCGCACCAGCAAGGACAAGGACAAGGAGGCAGGCCCTCTAATAACAGGCCGGGCTGCCAGTGAGAACACAGAGCTGTCTGTCAAGCGGTTGACGCTCACTTCCAGCCAATCAGTACCCAAGGCTGGAGCTCTCACCAGCCTGACCCGCACCGCCAGCGCTGTCTTCTCCCGCTCCTTCGAGCAGGTGGCCAGCGGCAACGCACCTCCCTCCAGTAACCACAATGCCTCTGAAGCTGGTCGCTACACATGCAGCCTGCAGGAGGAAGGGCTGGGGTACTTGAGTCCCACGCCAAACCACACGCAGCGCTCTCCCAGCATCAGCGTGCACCTTGGCTCTGACCTTTGAACCCTTTGTAACTCCTGACTACCTGAACCCCCCTTTGATCCTGTGACCCTGTACCTGTGACCTGGAACTCCAAGCCATGCTGACTGCAAAAGAACCGCAAAGACATGAACAAACAATCCCGCTGTTTCCCGTCAGTGTTTTTAACGTCTTTGATTCCGTGTGGTGTAAGCCAGCCTGCTGACCTGCTCTGTTCAGACATCCGGAGCACCATCAGCTCCCTCTGCTCCTCCACTCCAGCAGAGTCAACTCCTCTAGGCTTGATATAGGCAGGATGTCAGGGATACCACTTCAAGCTTCACTGATTTTTTTGAACCACACTGTTGCCGTGAAGTTGTGCCAGGACAAAACTACACTCCCTATTGTAAAATGGGTGCACTTAAAACTCATTACTAAAAACTGTGTGGAAAAGTATTTGGAAAGTGTTTTTAATCGGCGTTTGTTGCCCTGCATGGCTTTTCCATAGCTACATCCTGATCTTGCCCAGGTTTGTCAAAGGGCAGATGTTGAGTATGTGTGAGCATGCTTGTGTGTGTGTACTGTGTGTGTGTGTGTGTGTGTGTGTGTGTGTGTGTGTGTGTGTGTGTGTGTGTGTGTGTGTGTGTATGTATGTACAGTTGTTTTTAGAAAAAGGCTGCTGATGGATACAGTGAACAAGGTATGATTTTCCTAGCTGAAATAAGTGTTTCTACTACTTTTTTAAAAATAATAGATCCATTCCCATAGCAATACAAATTTCTCCTACTCAGTGTTTTCTATCTTTTGGGAAGATTACCCAAACTCCCACTTCTTTTTTGTCAACAGTTACAACTATGCTTCTTAAAAGAGTCCACATTCTTCCCATAAAACATCAGGAAAAACAACCACTAAATAATCAAAACAGTCTGATAAGAATCGGTTCTTTATGTTTACATTTGCATAGTATTGTAATCAAGATAGAGAAGCAATATTTGTGTCCTTCCCCCTCGCTCCTTTAGCACCTTCCTGAATTGCTGTGTATTTGATGGCAAAAATAAAAATCCAACTTCTGACAAACGATTAAGATGTTTTTTGATTTCTGGGATGATTGGTGTGTATGATTTAAGTATAGAATTCTGCAATTGAAAGAGCAAGTGAGCTGTGTTTTCAAATTTGGTATTTTGTTATGATGAGTGAGACTCAACTGTGGTGTTTTCCTGTGTGAGAGAGAGAGAGATGCTTTGTACAGATTCCCACGACCCTTGCATCTAGCCACCGATCCACAAATTATAAATCCCGCAGGCCTATGCTCAACCTACATGTCAAGATAAAAAATAATTTGGTACCTCTGAGTAAAGTATTGATAGCTCAACCAAAACTGTAAATTGACCTATTTCTGGGCTTTCTGCAGTGGGAAGGCATTCAGGGCAACAAAGCATCTTTCCTCTCTTCGGATCCACCCACCATTCCAGCTGTTTGTAGTACTTTGGTGATGTGTTTCCTGTGTCCCTCCTTGTTGTTCACCACTTCATCACATCACAAGACATGGTGATATTCTCTTATAAAAGGGGGGGGAAAAAAGGAATAAAACTCCACCTATCTGCTACATTCTGTCCTAAATCAAGCAGTCATGCTGCCCCACCCTCAAGTAAAAGTGTATTCTGTTGTCTTGGTACTAGAGCTGTGGAGTGTTGATAGCTTGGTGGGACAATAACAATCATCGTGTTTCTGTACGTGGGCTTACAGAATGGGAATGGGTAAGCTCTTGTTGTACATCATACTGTCGTACTAAAGTTGGTTTATATTGGCCTTTTATTTGTCTGAAGATAACTCACTGCTACAACTTCTGGGAATAAAGTGTTTCTATATTTCACTTGTGTGCTCTGTTATATTTTTCTGTGTCTGCCGGGGGAACATCACCAAACATAGCACTTAGAAAATCTAGAATTAACCTCAAAACATACATTTCAGGTACTTAAAATTTGCGTGTATATATGTAGACCATGTAAGCATATTTATTTTCCCTGACATATGCTATACACTATAACTACTTCTTCTTCTGCCGCCGCCGACTCTTGTTCTTCTTCTCTCGGTTTTCTGGCGTAACGCAAGCAACCCTAAGGTGCTTACCGCCACCTACGGTACAGGGGTGTGTAACATCGTGTCATTTTATCCTATTTCTTAAATTCTACCCACCGACCTTGCGTGTCACTTAGGGAGGTATAGGCTGTCCTCCTGGTGACTCCTGTCCCTTACCTTTCCTTCTCCGCTTCATACATGGTACGATGCAGTATGATATGTTGAATGTTTTCTATAACTCCAAGTGCTATTTAATCCGGTGTGATCTAACCTGAGTCTCGTGAAGATGATTCCGTCCCCTCCGATCCTTTCTTTGTAGTTCTTTGTTATGTTGCGACTTTTGTTTATTGGACGCTCTCCCTCGCAGTTACACATCTTTCCACAAGATGGCGACCTATGACAGAACACTCAAGGGCCCGGGTCATTCTGCGTCACTTCCTCCTACTCCTTGTCCTTGGCATCCTCGCCGTCCAGGATAAACGCATGGCCAAAATGAGCAAAGAGACCAAACAGCGGCTGCAGCAGCTTTTCCAGTGCGGCCAGTTTGTGATCCGATGGGGCTTTATCCCAACCGTGCTGTACCTCGGTCAGTATCCGAACGTTAGCAGGGTGAGGATACGGCGGGCTGAGGAGGCACGCTTCGCTAACGTTAGCCAGTCAGCTTAGCTTCCTAGCCTACAGCCACGGTAGCTGCTAAAATTACAGTGTATATGGGGGATGAAGAGGGTATAGCTATAACTTATAAGTAATAAAGCTAATTATCCTCGACTTTTATATAAACAACATAGGTTTTCAGACCCAATTTTGTTTAAATGACATTAATTTAATTGGTTTTGATGCATTCAGAATGAACATTTATGTCCAAACCCCCCTAGTATATAAAGATGGATGTCAAATACTGTAATTTCTTGGGTGGGTTGTTGAATCAGTACAGTGAATCCCCCTTAACTGGCGATTATTTAAGATTTTCATAAAGAAGAAAGGGATCGTGGGAGAGGGACGGATCTTTTTGAACGGTCCCTTCTTTGTTGGACCGAGGACTGTGAAACCTCCCATCCGCTTTGATCCAAAAAACGTTGAAAGCTGTTGCCCTTGAAGGAGTAAAGCAATAAGTCCTGGGTAGATGATTTCAAACTGTTCCTCTTGTAAATCCAAGGCGTGCCTGTGCACATGTATTGCAAATGCACTGAAATAGCAGGTAGTGGAAGTTGAGACGTTGGTGTGTGTGTTTCTGTGTGTGTGTGTGTGTGTGTGTGTGTGTGTGTGTGTGTGTGTGTGTGTGTGTGTGAGAGAGTGTGTGAGTGTGTGAGTGTGAGTGTGTGAGTGTGAGAACTCTCAGCCAGTGGAGCTGCCGATTGGGGGGGAATCTTCTGTGACTTCAACATGTCGGAAACACCAACACTGATGTCATACTTTCTCTTCTAATTTCTCTTCTCTTTCCGTTGCCTTTTTTCTTGTTTCTTTGGATCACATTTCTCTCTTGCAACTCATTTACTTCAGGGTAGATTTTTCTTGTATTGAACATGTGTTGCTGTTGTTACCATCTGAATAACACTGCATATATCAGGTAGTCATAATATAAAAGTCGGAGTCAATTGGAAATATACTTTATGCTGACTATGGATGAAATAGCGTTGCATCAACTAGTCAGTCAAATGATTATTAATCCACTTTAAAAGGATATTCATTTAACAAACCAATGGCACACTTTTGCAGGTTTAAACTTTTCTAATGCGACGATTTTAAAAATTTTACTATCTCCTACATTAAAGTGAACAGTTTTTAATTGTCAGTCAGAAACCTCAGGTTCTGAAAAGATAGGGAATGGGTATTTGTCCTTATTTACCTGCATTTCGTAGATTATACAATTGATTGATTGAAAAAAAACAAACTTCAATGACGGTTATCGGTGGTAGCCCTAGATTAAAGAAATCCTAAGGTGAGGCAATTTGTAGTCTTCTAGGAATGCCTCATGCCCTTCATAAGAATCTCTTTCTTCACTGTTGACTCTATTTGTGACCTGTGAATGAAACTAGAAAAATAATTGGGGAAATGAATAAGCTTTCCTTTTTCTCTGTGTGAGGTGGAGTTAGTGAGTCAGATTTGCTGCTTACTCAATATGAGCTTTAATTACAAGGGCCTTTTCATGCTTTTCCACAAATATGAGATCTGCGCATGGATGCCAGAGCTCTCTGATGCAGTTTTGCTGTTTAATCAAACGGGGATGTTTTGCACCGTCAAACTGTAATCTGCTGATAAACTGTAATGACTCACAGTGACACCCTTATTCCAGCAGCCAGTGGCAAAAGGATATTGAGTCTGTCAAGGAAGACTTTGGGTGTTTCATTTAAAGTGCACAGGGTTTTCACAGATTTAATTTTAAAGGTATTTTTAGTCCAATGAGAAGGACATATTGTATATGTGTATTTTACACCAAGCCCATTGATTTTCTACACTAAATGCTTGCACCTAACCATAACCCATAATACATTATTTTGGATGGACATGATTCTGTTCTCTGGGTGTTTGTCTAAAATGTAAACCAGTATCCTTCAATTCTTCTTTATGGTTTTCATTCACAGGTTTCAAACGAGGAGCAGATCCAGGAATGCCTGAACCCACAGTCTTAAGGTAAAGACAGACTTTTTGATTTCTGTCAAATTAAATATAGTCATGGTCATAATTATTGGCACGCTTGCATTTAAAGTACATAATTCAGAATATCCTCAGAAATAAATGCAAATGAACCAAATTTGTATAACCAGAATATTTCAATAAAATGTTCGAGGTTACTAATAATGTGAAATAATACAAACACAAAATGTACTCCAGACACAATTATTGGCATTTGATGAATTTAAATTAGTTCCTCAAACAAAATAAAAAACAAATAAGACTCAACTGTGAATTTTCAGTTTTCACATGACATGAATTAACCAATGAATGATGGGTTTTACTGCATAAAAAGGGGCTGATTGTTTCCAGATTCTGTTAAACAATGGAAAAAATAAGAGAACTCTCTGAGATCATCCAAAAAGCTATTATCAAAAAACAGAACGATTCCAAAGGCTACAAGCCAATTGCCAAATATCTTGAAATCCCTGTTTCAGCAGTTCGTAATGTTATCGAGAAGTTTCACAGTCATAAAGCTCATAAAGCTATTTCACTGCCTGGAAATAGCGCTGAGAAGAAACCCAATGAGAAAAGTCTGCGAGGGTTGGTGCAGATTGTGGAAAAAATAGCATGGGAGACATCTAAAGAGCTTCAGGCTGACCTGGAGCAATCTAGAGTGGTGGTTTCAGCCTGTACCATACGCTGCACACTAAACTAAGTAGAGCTCCATGGGCGAAGGCCAAGAAGGACACCTCTATTGAAAGAAAGGCACGAAAAGTCAAGATGAATGTGCAATAACTCAGTCTCTCTGGGATAATGGTCTATGGATAGATGAAACCAAAGTAGTTGCTCTTTGGGAATGCAGTGCATCAGTTTGTTTATAGGCGACGAAATTAAGCCGATTAGGAAAAGAAGACCCTGCATACAGTAAAACATGGTGGGGATTCTATCATGCTGTGCGGCTGCTTTGCTGCCTCTGGTATTGGAGGCACAGAATGTATCAAAGGAATGATGAAAGAAGATGATAACCAAGGCATTTTAGAGCAAAATGTGTTACCCAGTGTCAGAAAACTAGGTCTGGGGCAAAGGTCTTGGGTCTTTCTGCGGGACAACGACCCGAAGCACACATCCAGCAGCACAAATGAGTTGTTGAAAAGGAAAAGATGGACTGTTTTAAGCTGGCCAGCAATGAGTCCTGACCTAAATCCTGTTGAAAACCTATGGAGAGAGCTGAAATCTGCTTTTGCAAGAAGGACTGCTGCAAATTTAAAAGAGCTTTAATGCATAGCAATGGAAAAGTGACAGAAACTACCAGCAGTCAGGTGCAAGAAGCTTCTAGATGGCTACAAGAAAACATTTAGAGGTTTTCATTGTTGCCAAAGGTTCTATAACCAAATATTAGTGAAGGGTGACAATAAATGTCTGGGGTACATTTTGTTTTTGTATTTTTTCTGTGTTATGCAAGTTTTGTTTTTTCTTTTATTCAGTAACTTTGGACATTGTATTAAAATATACTGGTTGTACAAAATTGGTTCATTTGCATTTATTTCTGAAGATATTCTGAGTTATGTACTTGAAATTAAGGCGTGCAAAACAGAATGGTGTGAATTGCGGCGCTACAAAAGAGTTTTCAGTTATGCACCACACCCACGAATTTCCTTTATTCATGGAATAGCTGGGCTAACTGTCACCTAGTCATACAAGTTATGTGAAATCTGTTGTTGTGCATGTTGTGGTTTATGTATTAAGATTGTGACAAAAACAAAAAAAACCTAATTATTTTTATTTTAAGGTTATGATTTCAGTCAAATTGTGGTGATTACTTTGCATAATTTGGGAATGAAAATAATGACGCTGCACATTTAGCACCTATCAAGGTGTTGCTATTTTCTGATTCTGTTTATTATTATTTTTAGTTATACACAGAAAAACACAACACTTAATGCACAAACTACTTTCCAGCTTTACCCAAAGTTCCCAACGCAGAATACTACATTTAAAACACAATATAAGAAAAAGAAAACAAATAATAATAAATACAAAATGTTTCCAATCTATGGCCAGACTGTGGGACATCTACTAGGCTTATGTCTTTGAATATCTCTCAATATTAAAGGAATCTCACATTTGGCTTCTAGTAAACAAAAAACAACTACATAATATTTCCTTCTTTTAATGTAAAAATGTTCATGATAATGATAAAGAAAAAATTTTCTTCTGCAGGAACAATACTTTCTATTAATCAAGAAATAAGTTTAATTTGTCTCCTAAGATTCTGACACCTCTTTGAGCTTCTGGCGCCTGTAAATCCTGAGCATCCATTTTATTTACGTTAGTTCTTGCTCGTGAGCATGCTAAGTACTACAAATCAAGCATTACAGTCAGTAACTGGAAAAGATCATGATGTATGATAGTGTGCGTGCGTGTGTAATGGAAACCACTTTTAACCTGTTGAGATGTACCATTTTGTTTTCAAGGGGAATTCTTTGATTCGTGGTGTATCATTAGTGAACGAACAAAAAAAAAAAACTTTTCCGGGACATCTTGGGCTTTGTAATTGAACTGTAGAATTTCAAGAGCATACTTGAACCTTTTAATTGTTTTATTCTTTTCTCTAGTTTGCTATGGGGCTGAGGAACATCGCTACATGGCCAATCCCCTCCCCTCTTTGAGACCATGTGACCGACCTGACTTTTGGAAGTCTGGGAAATGGACATTATTTTTCACTTTCTTCTCCACAAATCATAATGTCCAGTGTCTAAGAAATAATGATTTAATTATCTGTGCTCCATGTGTGTGTGGCTGTGTTTTATTTTTTATATATATATATATATATATATATATATATATATATATATATGAGTATTGGCAACAGAGATGGAAGATATTTGGATGAACACACTGGAATGAAGACTGTGTCCCAGAAAATATGTTGTGCTGACTGGACCATCAGATAGTATTTTGTCTATGAATGTGTGACACCGATGTTTGGGTATACCATTTGTTCCATGTTTGTTTGTTCTTTTTTTTCTTTTTTTTTTTGTAATTTAAAATTTCCAAAAATAAATCCTCAGATCACTCTTCTAATTTTGTTTTTGTCTGTTTTCATGGTTTCACACTCGTACTATCCAGCCTCCATCGAACGTACAGACACTGATCAAAATCTGAGTTTTAGAAAAAACACAGTTACAAAATGTATTTGCCCCCCTGAAATGTGTCACAAGTGTTGGACTGAAGAAACTGGCTTCTTAGGTATGCAATTCTTTTTTTTTTTTTTTTTAATTATTTCTACATGTGTACAGAATATTCCTTCAAATCACTCAAAACACGGCTTATTGCATTATAATTGTATGAACAGTGGGTAGAGTTTAGACATGAAAATAAATAACAGTAATATAAGTAAAAATAATTGTTTACAAAAATGGATGATACAATCATTTCATTTATTTAAAAAAATGCTAACAATGCAGCTCTAGTTAATTGTCCCAATCCAGATATGAATCAAACTTCAAAATCATTCTATCAAGTATCAAGTATTTTATTTTCATTTCAAGTATCCCACAGTCATGGATTTTCATATGACCCAATAAATAACACACCAAGTATAAATAGGTTAAATAAGCAATGCAATAGTGGGTGATTCAAGCCCTCACGCCTACAATGTTAAACGCAGTAGTTTGCCATAGAGCCACTATACCTGCAGTTAGTCAGTGCAGTCACAGTTGCCACTTTTATGATTCCCCCTTAAAAACGAACATTCAAGTGTGAGGATGATTCTGAAAAGAGTGACAGTGTTAACACCACCCAGTCTCCCTAAGGTAACCCTTCATAACTGATTTTTATTACTTTAATGTTTGTAGTATTTCCTCTGGGCCTCTCTCTTTTACGAATTGCCCGTTTGGCATCGCGAAGGAAGTCGTGGAAGTGGCGCAGGATGCTGTGCGCGGTCATCTTTCTGTAGAAAGTATCGGGGTTGTCGATGTCCTTCAGCAGCTGCTCCTCCAGGCTGCCGGTCAGCACCGTGACCTGTTCAGGGTTCCTCATCTGTGTGGCAGAAACAACAGTGGTAATTTATGAGTAAACAGTGTTGTGTCATGATGTTAAAGACATAATGCAATAGCAGACATGACAAAGTCCTTTATGATATGACATTTACAAAAAGAAGGTTCTAGACTCAGAAATTAAAAGCTGGATAAATACCGTAATAAATTAGCTATAACCAGCGGTGGAATGTAACTAAGTAACTAAGTACATCAACTCAAATCTATCTCAAATCTCAAATAGTAACTATTTAACAATAGTTAACTCATATTTTCAGGGGCTTGTACTCTATTATTTTCATTTTGTGCTACCTAATTCTTCCAGTCCCCTACATTTCTGAGGGAAATGTCGTACTTTTTACTCCACTACATTTATTCGCCAGCTATAGTTACTCTGCAGATTACATACAAAATTTATGAGGAGTTTCTGGGTACACTGTATTACTATAGTAACTACATAACGCTTAAAATTAGTGGTACCTTGGCTGACTACAACAGTTAAACACAACTTACACATTAATGCATACTCCATTAATGTCCAGCTACTTTTGATTGTTTTTTTTTTGTAATTAAGTTGTTCACTTACATTACTTTACTGTAATGGATCATTTTTACAATGCGGTAACTTCTTTTATTTAAGTGAAGGATCGAAATACTTCCATAAGTACTTCCACCACTGGCTGACAAGTATGCAGCACATCAGACCTACCTTTCCTTTGATAAGGCTGATCAGGAGCCCGCTGTAGTGTCTGACTTCTGCGAGGATTAAACTGCCGGGGTACTCCTTCTCCACATGCTTAAAAAGAACCATGTAGGTGTGCAGGCCTTGGGCCAACCTTTGGAAACAAGCCTCCTGGAGAGAGGAGAGAAAATCACTGTTAGTGCTCAAATGCACCCCATCACCAGTTTGTTTTATCATCGTATCAGAAGCAAAGAGGAAGAGACCTACTACCTTGCTGAAGTTGGAGTTAGGGCAGCTTGCTGGAAGTGAGGAGATTTTGTAGTAGTCCAGAAAATGATATTTCACCTCCTTTTCAAATTCGTCTTCAAACTGATGGAGGGGTGATAAAATAAAAATGACGGAGGTCAGGAGTGCAGTTTATTTTAAACGTCAGCCAACTCTAACTTTGAAAAGGACTCAGAGAAATTCCTGGAAGATAAAGCGCTTACCTCTTTCTGGTGGCGTTCAGTTGTGCCAAGGATTGAGTCCCAAATCGGGGAGGCGCTCAGCAGGTCAGAGGGCACCATCTCCTCCTCACCTGAGGTGTCACCTGCCGGACTCTCGGTTGGCTCATTTTCAACTGGAAGTCCAAGGGTGCAGAGTAGCCGAGCTGCCAGCATCAATGCAGAGATCAAGAAGAAGTCTGTGGAGAGTGCAAGAGCATGAATGACTGAATGAATGGAAAGAGGAAGAAACACAGGAAACATGCGCACCACAGGCTCCAAATCACTCACTGAGTTTAGCGGGCATGTTGCACTGCTGGGAAGCACTTGTTGAGTTTCCGCTGATGCTGAGGGCTGTCGCGGCAAGAAGGGGTTGCCTTGTCTTTGCGATGGGCTGTCATTTTATATTATCCAGACAGGAGGGATTTCCAGGTACCTCCCTGCAACATGCAGGAATTAATAGAATGTGTCAACCATTCCGGTCAGTGATTTTTGATGAAGATGGTCGCATTGTTCATCTTCAAAATGTAATATGCGAGGACAGGAATTTAACCTAATGTACAATCTGATTTTATTCTTTTCTTGTTGGGTAAAAGTAACGGATAAAGTTATGTATAACTAAATATTTCAATAATTGTAACAATAACAAAGCACGTTTCTCTCTCTCTCTCACACACACACACACACACACACACACACACACATGCACACAAAAACACTGTCAGTAATCACATCATTCTGAAAAGTCCCTCTGATATTTTCAGCCAATTTAAAGGGAAAATCCAATCCAAACCATATATTTGCATAGCATTATTCCAATGGTGTGTAATGCTAAAACCAGTATAAATTAATGAGTAATGAGAGGTCAAATTTACTGTGGAATACTTCCTTAAGACCATCTTCCCCAGTATTAGCAACGCTTGTGTGTAACGTAAGGGTTACACAACGTAAGATGTTCTTCCCCTCACATGAGCAAATGAAATGATCAGTAGTTGTCACACAGGTATTTTTTTTTATTATTATTCAGGCACTGGTATCTTAGGAACATATATAGTATATATATATATATATATATATATATATATAAATACACATTTTTATATTTGTACAAATGTAATTGTTGCATATGTTTTGTCTCCTGCAATCAGTGATTTTTGTGCTGTTTCTTGGCTTTAAAACTGATGATTTATGCTTAGTGGTGGAATTTAACTAAGTGAATTTACTCAAATATTTGAGTATTTCCATTTAATGCTACTTTATTGTTCTACCTCACTACATTTAAGAGGGAAATATTGTACTTGTATTGTTCTTTCTACTCCGTTACATTTATCTGATAATTTCTCTCAGATTATGATTAATTTTCGAATAAGGATTTTAAATACACTGCATAATTAAAGATTAAGCCAGTGTTTCCCAACAATGTTGGCTTGTGACCTCATACAAATGAGCAGCATGTAATTAGGGCTCCTCGTCATGTTTCAGATGCCTGAGTTAGTAGTTGGTAACGGTAAGTAATAGTTCTACAAAAGATACATTTTCCCTCTAAATGTTGTAGATGGTTTCATTTAAATAACTATTTGGGGCCCAAAAAGGTCAAATGATCAAATATTTCACAACATCTACAAAAATATCAAAATACTGTATGAATACACATTTATGTATCAGAACTTTGTTTTTTCTTCTTTTCTCTCCCATTTAATATTTCACTACCCCTAAGATTATATCCTGTGACCATTTGGAAGGGGCCTGAACTCTAAATTGGGAACAACTGAACTAAGCTACTTAACTGTCTCAAAAGTTAAAACTAGATTCACTTCAACTAGCTATGCTAGTAGTATAATGGTGCTTGCACACTTGCACATCAACAACCTAAAAATGTTGCATATATCAGTGACTTTGCTGACAAGGATTTTGGTACTTTAGATTTTCAATGTATGACTTTTACTTGTGGTGGAGTATTTTCATATTGTTGTACCAGTGGTTCTTCTAATTGAGTAAGAACTTTGTATTTATTCCACCACCGCCTATGCTTGACCTTGCCCCTACAAAATGTTTTAAAGAATACGATAACATTAGAAGTTTGTCATTTTCTACACTTCAAAATTAAAAAGTTAGCATCGGCCTGCTAGCTTCCAGCCTGCTTTCCAGGCTCTTCCAGTGTCTGCTAACCTGCTGCTTCCTCTTGAGTCAACTAGTTCCATGCCTGCAAGCCACCAGTCTGAACACCAGTCAGCTAGCTTCAGGCCTGCAAGCCTCCAGCTAGCACCCCAGTTGGCTAGTCTCCACAAGGAACTTCAGTCGGCTGGCCCCCAGCATGCTAGCCACCAGCACGTTAGCCACCAGCCTGCATCCAAGCCTGTTAACTTCCAATCTAGCATCCTGCCTGGTCCTACCCCTGAGCCAGCTAGCCACTTGCATGTTCCTGCTCCAAAGTTGATCAGCCTCCTGTCAGATCCTGACCCCGAAGATCTCAAGCACTCCCCTTTCTTCGGGACTCGTCTGGTCATTGCCCCAAGACATCATGGGGTCGGAGCCCCCGGAAGGAAGTGTGAGGCACAGTGACATCAATCCTCCAAGTTGCCCCTGATCTCCAGTCAGTGGCCCTGCCAGTACCACCCTCAGATCTCATATCAGAAGTTCCTTCTGACACACTACCTGTCCTCCCAGATCATCAGTTGGCTGTCTTTGCCAACTGAACCAGTCAGATCTTCGGCTGACTGCCTACTACTCAGTAGCCCAGAGGTCTGCCTGTCCCGTTCTCGGCTCCAACCCGCAGCTGCCCACCTCCTGCCATGCACCCAGCTTCGACCTACAGCTTAATCCTCTGGTGCCGACTGTCTTTCCAGACCTCCAGTCTCCATAGTGGTCTTTCCTATGGCGCCAGCCTCCAGAGAGGTTTCGTCTGTCTGGTTATCCTCCAGCTTTGTTTCCTGCGGGGACCAGCCTCCGCCAACACCTATGATTTGCCCCGCTCAGTGACTTTGTGCCTGGACTCTTCTGTGTTTCCTGTTTTATTTTGAAATTACAGCCCTTGTGCATCTGTAATTTTACTTTCTGTGTTTTATGTTTTTATTTTTCCCGCCTTTTGTGATTGCTTACCCCACCTTAATTAGGTTCACCTGTTTCCTATGTCTTCCCCTCACTAGTGTATTTAAGTCTCTGGGTTGACTTCACTCCTGGTCCATCTCCTATGTTTGGGGAGAGTAGGCCCCCTTGGAAAAGGCAGATGAAGGCACATCCACTCTGATGTGCTCCTGGTAAGCAAAGCGCAAGGTGGCCAGTGCAGTTTTGACCGGAGTTGAGGTTGTTAGGTTGGTGTTTTGAATATAATTTCCTGAGTCATAAATCAAGAATATTAAGACTATGAGTCTGAAAGTGCAAACATGTGATTTGACTTTCTGAGTTCAACTTCTATTATAAAAAAGTGTGTCAACATCTAGGATATTGCCCAGTATGTCATATTTCTGTGAAACTTGGCTAGGATATGATGCTCATAAACAAAATATTACCCTAACCTGGATATGAGCTTTGTGTTTCACATTAATTATATGACACTTACTCATAGACAGTTTCCTCAAGAGAATGAAAGGGAAGAGGAGGGTATCAAAGAATTCATCTCAATGACCAGCTTCGGATACCTCTTTTCCTTTTTCCTTAAACAACCAAAGAAGTGTCACCTGCTGCCACCAACTTTTAAATACGTTTTCACATCTTTATTTCTTTTTCAACTACCTTGCTTCCATTCAATTCACCATTGCAACATGTGTGATCATTAGTGCTTCCCTCTGAAGGTTCTGTGAGATGCTTCTTAGTCAAAATATGTCATTCTTTTTAATCCCCCCGCTACTATTTTTGATATGTAACTTTCAATCTGTCTGTCAGCATTACTCATGGGGAATCAAACAGGAGAACTCCCAAATTGGGTCAAATAAGTGGCAGTAATCCGCATATTAGTCGATGCTGGATCTGCTCTGTTGAGGATGTTGTAAGAACGGGTTTGTGTCCACTTAGGAAGTATTTTGGTACTTTCGGTGGGCAATTTGAGACTTTAGAATAGCTCAGGGCGGTGCCTGAGGTTATTGGGAAGTGCAGATCCTGGACTTTCTCCTCCCCCAGTGAAGAGCTCCGCTCAGGGACTTTATGCCTGGACTCAGATTTTGACATGCAAAGTTTTGGGCAAATATATTTATTCCAATTCTGAACCTTTGACGCACTGAGATGCACTCCTGGATTTGGTTTATGTGTTATCATTATGCTTGGTTTTTCTTGCTTGGGAAGAAAGTCTGGTGAGCTGGAAGCAGTTCTGACTCTCATTTCTGCTTTTCTGTTTTTGTAACCAACTCAATTTATTTTTTACAATAAAAGTCCACAGTATGTACTCCCCATTAGCCACAGACAAACCCCGTCTCTTCTATTGAAAATTAACTCAATATATCCTCAACATAAACATCTTTTATGTCTAAATATTGCATAAAAACTTACAGTTTAAAGCAACTTTGTATTATATTGTGGCTTCTCAGTGTGTGGCAAAGGGATGTGTCTAAGATGTGCATGAACATGTAAAGTTTGCACTTTACTTCTCTACTTTGTTTCTTTGCATTTTAAAAGGGGCTAAAAATCTAAGTAAGCAAGTAAGTAACGGTAAGCAGCTTGGATTGAAGGCACATTATGATTTACTGCATGGTTATCCTCAAAGAATGGTGCTCTAAGGAAACAGTTATTTGTTTACTCTTTTCAAATTTACTACATTTTGTTGATGTAATTTTAGCTTCTGTCTTTCAGACCTCAGACAAATAAAGAATGTGGTCCAAACTTTCTTACAAATTTTAATATGACATTTTTTTGAGTGTGATCTTGCATTAACAGAACATTGAATCTCTAAATACAGCAATACAGAAGATTAGTTTCAAAGTTCATTCTGGCCCTTGGAAACAGTAGTTCACAAAACCATCTCAGCTCAGGATCAATTTAGTAGCGGCTGGAGCTTTCGATCATATCACATGATCTTAATCAGAAGATGAACTTGCAGCAGTTTCCAATGTCAAAAATTTAACTTTTGAAACTCGACTTTTAAGGCCGCACACAGGACAACTTCTTAAAGTGCTCAGAATAAAAAACGGAAATTTTAAAATTTATGACTCCATGACAACTTAGCAACTCTGCATGCTCATGAAGATCCTGAGATGTGATTGACAGCTCCTGATTAACTGATTAACAGCTACCGGATGGTTCTGGAGGTGTTATTGAATTGAATTCCATGTAGCATTAAGATAAGGTGGTCGGCCAAGTGGATCAGCACTGTCACTCTCACAACAAAAGGGTGCTGGGTTCAAATCCACCTGCTGATTGGGGCCTTTCTATGTCACTCACTTAAAAGTTACAGTGTAATAATTCATATTTAATATGATAATACAAACCACACAGACTTTGTCATATCTGTGTGGTTATGATCTCTTAGCATCTAACACCAGATATTGTACCATATCTGGTCCTTAATGTCTGTATTGAAAAAAAATTTAGCTGAACAATATTATCCAACAGACAACATCAAAACAGCTTTAGTGACAAATTTTGAGGCCAAATTTTTATCCAGAGTGTAGGAACTATCCTAATGCAGTAAAGCTGATTTTAGACAGACCTGAGATGACTATATGTGAAGACCAGTAAACTCTTTCGAGCATCTTTACAATAGAGACCACACTCTAAGTAAAAAGAAAATGAATAACAGACACCCTACATACAATACTTTGAACTTTTTTGAGACACAAAATATGACCCACTCTATAGTATGCAGTGCAAGTGCAAATGCAATAAGGATAGGCTGAAAACGTAAGATTAGTGAAAACTAAATTGTCAGAGGTTCTGATAAGGTTGCTCAATTTCCTTCTTCTCTTACTTTCTACGGTAGAAAAAGCTGGCCAAATTGGCCACAGGGCTTTATAACTCATATGCCAATGCACTGCTTGAACCTTGGTCAGGTTCCCTTTGGCAGAGGGAGTTAATGCTAACTAGATCATCAGAAACATTATTCAGCATATTTGTAGAAGTTCACCATCGGCTGACATCTCTCCCAGTTTCCTCTTGCTCAAGTGTTTGCTTTTGTTCCTCTCATGCTTCCACTGAAATTCTTATTACTAAGAAAGGGAGGGATCCAGTTATTATATATATATATATTATTATCCTGTATATATTTTTATGGTTCAATTCTCCACAGTCACTTCAAGGGTTTGTGTGTCTGCACATGCATATACATAAAGTACTTACATATCTTCTCTTGTTTATTTTATTTACTTGTATTACTTATTTTAGAGATAATATTGCCTTTAGTCATCTAGCTTATATATATAAGGAAGCCCACACAAAGGAAAGGATAGGATCCATCAAACTTCCCACCTGGTCTTTCCCTATAACCTTCACTCTGTTTGTCCACAACCCCATCTTAATTACACCCTGGATGACGTATTAGTCAGATCCTCTTTTTAAATTTAGTTATGAAAGAAACTCAAATTCAAGTAAAATCAGTATCAGTTCTGTCCTTACAAGTTTAGTATAGAATAATCTTTAATTAAAATTCCACTGTTTTGATCTTTTACATTCTTTCCATTTGTCAGACTAAGGTTGCGCATAATTTATTGACTTTGTAGTTGAACAAGCAATATATAGAGTATGGCTGGGTATGTGCAGGCAGTTTATATTTTGTGTATATGCAGTTAGTAACAGTTAGTAACATATATGGGAAACATTAAGTCACTTTGGAGAACAAAGTATCTGTCGGATGATTGCAATGTAATATAGTAGAACAAATACAACACTTCGAAATGTGGAGCATTGGATCGAACCCCAACCCCACTATTATAAACCTACCCACTCTACCAACTTAACTATGGCCAACGCTAACATACATGTCATAGTGTCATCACGTCATATAAACAAAACATGTAATACTAAGCTACCACAAGCTAAACACAACCTTATCAGGACTACTCATCACATGAACATTGTATAAAAAAAATAATTCTCAAAACGAGATTTTGACACAGAGGCCCACTACTATTTATACAGTACAGAGAGGGCCACATAACTATGTAATAATGCAGGACCCTCATTTGGTGATAATGTTCTTCAGTGGTAAAAATGTCCCCACAAATTTTCAAATATCAAGTGTTAAAACCAATTAATATGTAGACACCGTGGGCCTTTGGATTTCCCTCAGGGTCTGGGGGCCCAGGGACAGTTGCCCACCTTGCCTGGTTGGTAGTCCAGCTTTGGTCATTAGACTTGGCGAGATGTAGAAATTATAAACTAAAAGTACCCCCATGGGAGGTAGCAGACATAATGGACTGGATATTCAGCTGGTGGCCTAATAACTACATGGGTGATCAATCAAAGCAACAAGTTGATCTTTTCATCAATTGAATTACTAATTTAATTCCTATTTTTTGATAAATAAATTTTTTTTTTCATTGTTTTCACTTTCATTTTGATAATACCTTTGGATAATTAGTATGTCGGGGTTGCAATGCAAAAATTATGTTGTGTAATCACCTGGAAAGTTAACCTCTGCACTCTTACAATATAAATATATAAAGTACATACAGTATAAAAAAGGATGGATTTATGACTCTCATTCATAAGTGTGAACATATTAAGATGTATGCTGTGATCAAAAGAGGTCAGTACACTTACGAAATAAGGATCCCATGTGCAATCATTAAAAAACATTCTAGCGTTGTGTGCAGTTGAACCTACATCTCCGTGGTTGAGAGTGGAGCTGGAGGATTCAATCCTTAAATCTGCAGTTCACCGAGGCTGCTGCTAGATGGCAATCCCGCAGCAGCTATGATGAGAGGCACATTCTCTGGAAGGGTAACATCCTGAGGCAACAGCATGGAGAGGACTGTTCTATGCTTTGCCCACGCACCACAGCAATAATATATGACCCTCACATTGAACAGAAATTGCCTGAGGGCCTCTGTAGACATGGAAGTGTGTGTTTGGACTTGAGTTAGAGAGTTTTGTGTACTGTACGTGAGTCCGAAATCAGTGTGCAATGTGAATTAATTACTGTGTATTATATGAAATATTTATAATCTAATGCCTTTAAAATTGTCTCAGCTGGAATGTCAGCATTGGGCTGAATTCTCTTAAGAAGTTGGACAAGTTTAGTAAAAAAAAGTTTTAGGGTCCCATCTTGTGTTTCCTCCGGTGCACGTTCATATGATTCCTTACTTCATACATAATGTTCATGTCAGGGTTTTGAAGATGTATGATGACTACGACTAAGAGTCTACAGCCATGGTAGCGGCTCCCTGAGGCTGCATTTAGGCACAGCGTTGCTTTGAGCTAAATGCTCAAATTTACATGTTAACATACTCACAATGACAATGCCAACATGCACTAGGAATGTCATTTAGTTTTGCAGGCATTGACTCATACACCAAAATATCAGACACATTGAAATTTCGACCTGATGGTGGCGCTGGATGAAAAGTCAGGAGTTCACAAAAGTTATCATAATTCATCCCAGGGGGAACCTGAATGTCTGTGTAAAATTTCATCCCAATCCATCCAGTAGTTGTTGAGATATTTCAGTCTGGACCACAGTTGTATCCTCCCTCTTTGTCATTTGCATTATTGGCCTGGATTCATGTCTGCCTCTCTCTGTTATCCCTGTGAAATATGCTGATGACCTTACAAAACACGGAGCTCTCCACCTGGCCTGAGTCAGAAGGCCTTGGATTCTGCGGCTGAATGGGAATGGGAGTTTTCACTGAATAAGGAAGGGAGATAAGACAATGGATGTGGTAATTAGTGCCAGGCGAGAAGTTAACCTCCCCCCTCCACCGTCTTCAACGCTGTGGTTTAACACATCAGCAGAGTTTCCTCCTTTAAAGTGGTTGGGGTTGAGATATCATCTGATCTGTCGTGGGACGCCCACATCAAGTGTACTGTATGCTCTCAAAGACTAGGCCTAGGGTTCATCACCTCAGCGTTGCCAAAAGGGAAGGTCTTACATGTGATATTCTAAAACAGATATACCTGTTTTTCATCCACCCAGTCCTTGAGTATGCCAGCCCAGTTTGGAGTGGGCTGACAAACGACCTCTCCAAGGAGATGGAGAGGGTACAAAAGCGATGCCGCAGGATCAATGGCACACTGTCTTCTTCTCTTACATCACTGAGTGAAAGGTGTGATGAGGCCCCCCCCCATTGCACCCTCACTAACATACTTGTGGACGTTCATCCTCCCCACATGGCTTCCTGCTTGCAACCCCAACACTTTACAGTATATGTAGTGCCCGTGAGCACAACCAAAAGACATGAACTCTCTTTTATTCATTGCGCTCTTAAATTCTAATGTTTGATGCATTTCAGGTTTCACTGTTTTAAAAACTTTTTCTTTTAATGCTGTTTTACCCTGCTTTGTCAAATAAATGAATCTGGATCTGAATCTGAATCTGAAGAGTGGTGGAGGGACCAGACAACCGACACTGCCATCCATAGTGCCATGGTTTCAGCCTGGCTAAAAAAGTCGTTTTGTAATGTCTTTCATGCACTACGGGGCAGTGCGGTTACCTACAAGTGTGCAGAACAGTATGAGCTCTTTCATGGTGTGAGCATTGCTCCTTTTCTTTTACATGACCTTAGCTGTCATATTGTGTTGAGCTTTTAGTTAAATATGGCAGTTCTCTCGTCATTTTTCCTTCCCTTCTGATTCTATTCTCAGTTTCTCTTTCCTGTCGTTTTATCACTGCCCTGCTGATTTCTCTCCCCTTACCCATTGCCATTGTCAACCTTCCCTCTCTGCCCTCCTCCTCATCCTCCCCTTCCCTTTGTGCCTTTTTCTCGGGCTGCGCTGTTCTTCTTATCCTCTTCTCCCTTCGTCTGGCGCTTCTTCTTCCATGGACGAGGAGAGTCCATATGAGACGAGAGGAATTGTATCTCCACTCAGTTCGCCACAGGCACTTTTCAATATTTAATCAAGAGTGCATTTGTTTGAAGAGAGCCCTGAATATGTGTGCGAGTGAGTGATAAAGAGAGATATCTGACCAATGTATGTGTGGATACTTTATTTGTATGCAGGAGAGAGGCAGAAAAGAAAAAAAGATAGAAGTGTGTATATTTGCGTGTGTGCTGACAGTTTGGGGATGAAAGGCTTTCTCCAGTCCTATGGTAATTGGTTTACTATCTCTCTCTCCCTGCTTTGGCCCCCTTGTTCCTCTCGTTCTGTCTTTCCCGATCTCCCCCTTTACTCCGCTTCCCCTCCCCCTATAATCCATTCTTTTCCCCGCGCACCATCATGTAACCCCACTATACTGTATGGTACTGTATATGCATTCCTATGTGGGGCTCATTCATTCAAACACTGTAGGTTTATTTGATTCTGCTGTGTGTGCATATGTGGCTGTGTGTGCATGTATCAGCGGCTGGTCTCAGTGGTCCCCAGGGACAGCAGAGCAGCAAATTTCATCATCCTCCAGACTCGGCACAAGAAAGCCGTATGGCCCCTTCTCTTCTTTTTGCCTCTTCAGCAATTCAGCAAACACTGAGTCTTCAACTTCTTTCCTTGCTTCATTTTTCAGGCAGCTGCTTGTGCTTGTGAGTCTAAATACATAGCTTGCCACTTTTTTCAGATTTACTGTAGAGCAACTGAAGTTACAAGTCATGCGCATACGCACTTTTAAACTCCTCACTGAAGTCCTTTGACAATTAGCTTTTGGACTTCTGTGGAGAAAACATGCTGATTATCATACTTCTCCTCAGTCTTGTCCAATGTGACACACGTACAACGAGCACTGTGGGATACTACTTTACTGGAATTATGTTAAATTTTTCCAACAGCTTATTTTTTTTTAATGTGTGCAAAATATCCAGAGGGATTTTTGGCTGTGTTGCTCTCAACTGTTATAACTTCTCCTCACAGCTGACCGTAGTTGTTTCACAGCCTCTGCTTCAGTATTGTTCACCAAATCTCAGAAGGTGGCTATCTGAACGATAATCTGAAAAAGGACTGATGGCCTCGGGCTCTCAGTAATTGTCTTTAGCCCTCCTTTAGCACTTTAGCAGATTATAGGACCCATGAGGCCCCAGATGGGATTTTTTTCACTGCTGCTTTGTAGATCACAAACCGAAAATCCCCTCATTATAGAAAGAGTTTAACTAACTGCTGCTTTGCATTTTTTTCGACTGTATCTTTCTCTACAAAAGCAGCATGTCAAACTCTCCAAACAAAGAATGAATTCACCAGACATGTAGCGTGTCAAGCCTGTGTACAACCTTAATGTTAAGACTCCAACCTGAGTGTGAGCTTCACTGTGTTGAATCATTGATAAACCAATACTTTTACTTGATACTAAAATTTTCAGCTTCTTACTACTAGTGATGGAGTCCTACATTATGACACTATTTCCTGCCACAGTTAGAGCAGTTTGGTTATTTCATGAGAGTTTTCTGCATTTCTTAGTCTTTGCACAAACTTTCCTCACTGGTTTGTGGTGAACGGAGCTCATTTGGGAAAAGATGTATTTCCATCCACCAATCAGGATATGTTTTTTATATATTGCTGAAATTGCCAGTCGAATCTGATCAAACACAAAACACCCACAAAGTCCTGATAAAGCAAATTAGCAGAATTTTTACTTTGTAATGTTTCTGTCTGTTCACTGTATTCCAGTAGCTAAAAATGTAACACAATATAGAAGTTGCAGCTGACATCCCGTTCTTTTGCTACTGTGAGACAACTGCAGGGCTATAAAACTTGATTTGATCAAAGATCTAAAGACCTTTACCTAGATTGTGCAGAGACTTCCAGATTTTGTGATACCAGTACTGCCATAGGAAAGGTGACAATGACAACCCCGAGTATGGAGAACGGTGGATAGAGTGTGTCTGTGTTCATCACAGTTCTTTTCCCTCATTTGAGTCTGGATGCTTAACCCAACTGGGCTTTAATGTGTGAAGGAATGAAATGTTACAGCAAGCCTTTGATCAAAATAAAAAAAGAGGTTTTCTTGATATGTCTGTGGGTGTTATTCAGATGTCAAACTCTATATATGCTGGTCCATTACCTCTGACAGCGATACTGTTGGTATAATCTGAGTCCCTGAAAGGGGCCAATTATCCCAGATTACAAATTCTATCAGAAAAGCAGGCTCGACATCTGAGTTATACAACTGAACCCACCGCACTCAAGCTCAACTCTGCTCAGCTTCATGTCATCTGGAGTATCAGGCTCATATCCTGTGGGATCTACTGAATCAAAATTAATTCTCTTTCATATCATATTCAGTTGAACTCTTTCATCAAATTTAATGCATTTTCACCAACTTCCAAAGACCGTTGCTGCTCAACAAGCCAAAAAAGATGGTATAGAATGAAAAAGCATGGTTTGGATTAGTGTCCTGCGTGTATATAGTGGCACAGAATTCATCTTTCGTAAGGTAGTGGTAGAGAATTGCACACATCATATTGTTGTTGAATTCAAAGTCAAAATGAGAAAACTGATTTTGACTTTGGCCTTCCAAAATATTTCAGGGGTGCTCCTGCATAGACAAAGTTTCTGAGTGAATGAACATATTTTATCATAATCATTTTTCATATTGTAAATACTGTTTAAATTTCAAACGTTTTAAAAATGGCTTACTTAAAAAGAACTAGTAGTCACAAAAATATAAGCAGATCTCCACAAATATATTGCGGATATCTGTTGAAAGATAGCCAAAAAGATAATAATAAATGCCAACATGTCTCACTTCAGTTATGACTAGTGACAATTAGCTTGTAGATATCTGAAATGGGAGTTTTTTCCCAGAAAGAATTCTATTGCAGATATCCAGAATGTTCACTCTAGATATCAAAAATGCTGAAACTGAAAGCCCAATACATATGAATGGCAAAAGTAAGTAAGTAATTCCAGTGTAAAAAAGTGACTTTGGACAGTTTGGATGTCTGACATGACAATTGTGGATAGTAAAAATGTCATTGGGGATATCTTAAATCTTCTTTTTGACTAGGAAGAATTGAATTACGGATATCTGCAATATATATCCCGTCTAGCTATTAAATGTCAAAACAGCTTGCCACATGTTTGCTTATTTTTCTCCCCTTTGCCCTGGAGCGCTGGCACTGAGTGTGCTGAGATTCATCCAGTTACAAAGTCCATCTGTCATTAATCTAAAGTCCTTTTTGGAAAATAATTAAAAAGCCTCCAAGTGAAATTAATATGTCTTACCTCGGCTCTGCAAAACGTCATCTTTCTTGGCTTTCTTTCGTTTTGATTTTTCATTTCACAAAGGATAAGAACTTTTGGAAGCCACGACAGTGCATAAAATATCTTTCAGGCTGTCACACTTGACGGACTGACCGACTCAGCTATCAACGTCAGTACATCAGTATGTTGTTGAAGGAAACTGTGATGGTCAAGTAATCAATACTTGGTCTGATATGTGTCCAATAAAGCATATTACTTATAGTTACATAAAAATGGTACATGTAATCATAACTGTGCACAGAGTGGTGGAAAAGAGAAAGATCTTTTTGAACTGCAGAGGAAGTGAATCTGTTGCTCTTCAAGGTTACCTAGGGATAGTAGAGAAAAGTGCACTACTGTACCAATGTGCAGGTGCAAACTTTCCCGACAGGGATGAGCAGCTCAGATATTTCGGTGTTTTCCTAGCAATCAGCAATATTTTAGAGGTACACCAATCAGAGAATCCTGTGTATCTCTTTAGAAAGAGAATGGAGCGAGGGGGTTAAAAGAACATGTCAGAGAGGTTAGTTTGGATTCTGCCGACCCTTTGCATGTCAGATTTGTGCTTTGTACTCTCTGTTATCTGAAGAAAGAAATTATGGGATATAGTATAAAATTTCCTTTTCTCCTGTGTTTTTGGTTTGGTGCCAGAAGTGGATGTTTGATAAAATTTGTTGAAGAATTGAAGAAGACAGAAGAAAATCCACAACGGCAATACATCAGAATCTGATGATGTCTTTGAAATGGGTTTGCTTGTAAGGGAAAGAGCTCTTGGAATAAAAACAGCTTTTTGATATATACAGACATTTTATTTTTGCTGTTGTGAGCTTGAGCTTATGAGGAAACTTGGTTACCAAAAGTGTCAATTTATATTCAAGGAGAAAAAAACAATACAATGGCGCAATGGGGCCCCTTGGCAGTCAAGGGACCCTAGCACATGCATAGTCTGCGTATAGCGAGAAACGTTTCTGCTGGTATTGAAATAAGCATTGCATTAGTTATTTTTTGTAGCTGCACTCTTTGGATTCTGTAGTGTTTATAAGTGACTGATAGACCAGCAAATTAGTAGCAGGAAAATCCACTGTTGGACTGGTTACATGTAGTAATGAATGGATGACTTTAGGATTGAATTGATCATTCTGTTTGCTGAGTGGGGAATTTACTGTTTGAGGCAAGTGTAGTAAATGGCATTTTGGAGCCCTCTTTTTTGCGCATGTTCTTACATCTCCTAGAACTGTGTATCCTTCTTGCAGGTTGTGTAGAGCCTAAGTTGTCTCATCTAAAGCAAGTTTCTGCTTTCTGAGCCTGAGCTCCATGTCACTGATGTGTCTGAACTGAAAGTTTTACTCTGCCAGCTGTTGTTCCTGAAGTCTGGGAAGCTGTCCTGAGCAATCTGGGGGGTCACAGCCAGTTTCTGACGTTCCTCCAGTATTTCTCTCTGCTTGGTCAAAGCTTCCGTGAGTGCGGCACAGTGTTTCTCACATGTTGTCATTTATTTTTCGAAAGCAGAGGCAGTCTGATCAGCTCTCTGGTGAAAGTCAGAACTCTGTGTCTTTTCCTGTTTTAATGAATCCTCAATTCTTGCATTTCTTCGTGGCTGTTAGAGAGTTAGCAGTGTTTAAATATTATTCTGTCATAGTGTGTCTGCGTAGCCTTGAATTTAGCCCTAATATCTGAATTTTCCATCCTTAGTGTCTGCTTGTCATACATCATATGCTCTGAGTATGCAGGGGCTTCTCTGAGCTGGTTACTGAGGATGGTTAGAGGAATTGTCTGCAGTCTGTTAATGTAAAACTGTCTGTTCAAAGCACTTTCTCACATTTTTGAGGGAAGACCTCGACATTTTTTCAGCAGTCAGTATCTTTTCTAAAGGCAGAGTCAATTTCAGAGAGCTTTTTTTCTTGCATCTGTATCTTTTTATATGCGTGTCAAGAACCAAGCCTTCTTCTTATTAACTGCCTTCTCAAGTCTGCTGCAAGCTTCTCTCTCTTCCTGAAGCTACTTTTGAGCAAGCTCTATATCATTTAGGGCAGCCTCAAGATCACCTTGCAGCCTCTTCTTCCAAGAAGCCAGTTGTCGGTTTTCATGAGTCAGATGGTCCAGCTCTTCTGCTTCCTTCTGCTGCTGGGAGGCAGCAGCCTCACAGTCCCTCTGGAGTTTGCAGTTTGAGGTCTTAGGCCCACTGGTTAACTTTTTCCTGGAGCAAGGAAACAGTAATTGGCTCAATATAGCTCTGAAGATTCTGAATATTGAAGTTCGGGGACTCAATTTCGTTTTGATTTTTCAAGACCTTTCTTCTGTTGCTCAATGAGTTAGTCCAGCTTTTACGAGTTAAAACAGCTTGTCATATGTTGGCTTATTTTTCTCCCCTCTGCCCCGGAGCCCTGGAACTCAGTGTGCTGAGATTCATCCAGTTACAAAGTCCATCTGTCATTAATCTAAAATCCTTTTTGGAAAATAATTCACAGCAAAAGCAGTATGCTGCACTGGAGCGCTGGAACTCAGTGCGCTTATTTTTCTCTCTCTCCGGGTCAAATTTTTTCCCTTCTCTCCCGGTCTCCAGAATGCGTTAACAAATAGCCAAATTTTTGAATGGACCTTTTCCTACCGTTATCCCGTCATGGTGTGTGGAGGCGTCAGTACCTGAATATTGTAATTATGACCATAAGGCTAGTTTCCAGATGTAGACAGATGAGGTTCGATAACACCATGATACCTCGGGTCACGTTAGCTAGCCTAGCCAGCTCTGAAAATGAAATGTGTGTTAGGGTTAGCTAGCTAGCTAGGTTGGCTTGTATTACACGTGGTAAAACTACCTAGCTAACGTTAGCTAGCCAGTGGTTCAGGTAACTGTACGCTCTCCATAAAAAGCTTCAAAGTGAAATTAATATGTCTTAATATGTCTTACCTGTTTTGCTCTGCAAAACGTCTTCTTTCTCGGCTTTCTTTTGTTTTGAGTTTTCATTTCACAAAGGATAAGACCTTTTGGAAGCCACGACAGTGCATAAAATATCTTTCAGACTGTCACACTTGACGGACTGACCGACTCAGCTATCAACGTCAGTACATCAGTATGTTGTTGAAGGAAACTGTGATGGTCATGTAATCAATACTTGGTCTGATATGTGTCCAATAAAGCATATTACTTATAGTTACATAGAAATGGTACATGTAATCATAACTGTGCACAGAGTGGTGAAAAAGAGAAAGATCTTTTTGAACTGCAGAGGAAGTGAATCTGCTACTCTTCAAGGTTACCTAGGGATAGTAGAGAAAAGTGCACTACTGTACCAATGTGCAGGTGCAAACTTTCCCGACAGGGATGAGCAGCTCAGATATTTCGGTGTTTTCCTAGCAATCAGCAATATTTTAGAGGTACACCAATCAGAGAATCCTGTGTAACTTGCATCCCAAAGACAAAGTTTCTGAGTGAATGAACATATTTGATCATAATCATTTTTCATATTGTAAACTGTACTGTTTAAATCCCAAACGTTTTAAAAATGGTTTATTTAAAAGAACTATTAACTAGTAAAATTACATTAATGACTACAAACTGGGAGAATCGTGACTAGTCACAAAAATATAAGCAGATATCCACAAATATATTGCGGATATCTGTTGAAAGATAGCCAAAAAGATAATAATAAATGCCAACATGTCTCACTTCAGTTATGACTAGTGACAATTGGCTTGTAGATATGGGAGTTTTTTCCCAAAAAGAATTCTATTGCAGATATCCAGAATACTCACTCTAGATATCAAAAATGCTGTGTATATCTGAAACTGGCAAAAGTAAGTAGTGTGGAGATGTCAGTACCTGACTATTGTAATTTTCTAACTAGGTTGGCTCATATTACATGTTGTAAAATTACCTAGCTAACGTTAGCTAGCCAGTGGTTCAGGTAACTGTACGCTCTCCAAAAAAGGTTTTAAGTGAGATTAATATGTCTTATCTCTGCTATGCAAACATCCTTGTTCCTCGGCTTTGTTTTCGTTTTTCGTTTCACAAAGGATAAGTCCTTTTGGAAGGCATGACAGTGCATAAAATATCTTTCAGACTGTCACACTCGAAGAACTGACTGACTCAGCTATCATATTCAGTACGTTAATATGTCAGAATCTGACAATCTCTTTAAAATCAGTTTGCTTGTAAGGCAAAGGGCTCTCTGAATAAAACTGCTTTTTTTATATGTACATACATTTTATTGTAGCCATTATGAGCTTGAACACACGAGGACACTTGGTTACCAAAGTCAATTTATATTCAAGGAGAAGAAAAAAAATACTTTGGTGCAATGGGGCCCTTTGATGGTCACGGGACCCTGTGCAGATGCATAGTCTGCGTATAGCAACTCTGCATAGTTTATGCGTCTCATTCATTAAGACATCTGAATCACAGAAAATATTCTGTCTGCTGCACGGCAAAAAGAATTTTGAACCTGTTTCCCAAGTTGTGAGTATTTCCTATCCAAGTAGCTGGAAAAAACATATCACCTTACTCGTTTTGTGTGACACAAGAAAAATTTTAACTCATTATCTTCTTAGTTTTATTATCTCAAACTGATAATAAAACTTGGACGTGTCATTTCCAGCTACCATCTGCGTTTGGATCACGAAAGAAAGTTAAAATTGGGAGAATTCTGAAAATACCTTTAGAACAACAGTGTTTTTCAGGAAAAAAAAAAAAGCTTAGCTCTGTGATTCGTCGATCATAATGTTTTTTACATTTACATTCCACTGACCTCAATTTGAAATATTATGTTAATACTAGGGTCTGGCTGACACTGTATTTTTGAGGCCGATACCGATATTGATACTTGCAAGTTAAAAAAAAAATCTGTTATCAATCTATTCGCTGACTTTCATGCAATATTTATCATAAATACATCATATAAACAAACGTTACTAATAAGCAAAGAATTGGTGTACTAATGGTGTATTCAGATTATGGTGGAAAAACAGCTTTTTCACGCACCTCCTCCCGGCACAGGGTGGAGTGGGCGTGTACCCAAAGTTCATATTTCTTGAACTTTTTCCCGGACTGCGCTGACTGTTGTGGGTGCAGCCAGTCGAAGTTGACCACTGCTTGAGTGAAAGATGGATAAAAAGCTAATGATTGTGTTTCTGAATGATCAGAACTGTACAAAAACAACACAGAAAAGATATTTTCTTGGTGAAATATCAGAATTGCAGAGGCAGGTACCAGGTATGTTACAAAAACAGTGTTTGACTCACTGACCAGTGTGATCTACTGCTTCTGGCGTTGTAGCTAAGCTGGTGTTGTTTGGTACAGCAACACCTGAAGGTCCAGTGATCTAAATACCGCAACAACTGACGCCCTTGTTTTACTGCAGAATTGTGAATACGATTTGTACTGAGCTGGACATTTTATAGTGGAAAAATTAAATTGTCCGTGCTCTCTGGTGGACAAACTATGTAATGGCACCAGTGTTTCTAAACTCATTGGCCAACAAATACTGTATATAGTAGTGATACATCTGTGAGAAGCTCATATTGGCGGGCCAATTTATTGTTGGACTCATGAAAAGGAACACACTGGGGCTACTTCGGATCCACACAATCACCAGCATGTTATGCAAACATACACAAGGAAGAGGAAGATTTTAAAAGGACTATTAGGATTATGAAAATCCGCAGAGTGGGGAACCACATGAGAGACACAGTGTCTCATCTTCAACAACCCACACCCGTGCAGGGTGGAGACCCTCTCATGTTTCATCTCACCTGCCCTCAGGTTAGACTGGAATGCAAAGCTCCAGGCTCCACAGCATTCTCACACTGTCGGGACGAAATGCAGCTTGCAACTTGAAAAATGGCCTTCTGAGTGTACCACACACACACACGCGCACACACACACACACACACACACACACACACACACACACACACACACACACACACAGGGGCTGCTCTTTGTTTACCTATGGAAATTTGAGCCAGGTAACGTGGTGACGTAGCCCTACCGAGTGCCTTCTGCTTGTCTCTTTTCTCCCTTCCCCCAAAGACCATTATCCTTATCATTGCATGAAATTTACAACTTGTGATATAAAAAAAACCGTAACCTGCTACTGTCGTGTCTCCTCTACCAGTACACCACAGGTAATTGGATGTTTTTTAAATGTACCTCGCGCATTCTTTTTCAGACTGGTCAAAGAATGAAAGGTGGAAGTGATGCAATGTTTATTTGCACCTGTGACCCACAGACACACAGACACACACACACACACACACACATCAACCTGGTAGTACTTAGGAGTAGGTCGCGCGAGCCATTGGGTGGAGCAGCAGCGTCGCGTGCTGCAGTATACATTCAGTGGGTCGTCAAGACTGCGCGCGGTTTGGTTGCAGATGCAGCTCGCCGAGTGTGAGCGCGAGGCGGGGGGAAATGGCGAACGGGCGCGGGCGGCGGTGCGCCTTGTGAGGACACAGTAGACACCGGGAGCGGAGACAGGTTGCAGCGCGAGGACAGACGGGAGAAGGAGGAGAACCATGGAGGACTCCGAGCCCGCAGAGGACGGCTTGCTCGCGGGCTTGCGGTGGAACCGGAGCGCACGGGACCAGGCTCAGCTCAAACACAAAATCCGGGATCTGCCGGGACTACTCAAGCACGGTCTGCACCTGCGGAAGAAGAGCGTGAGTATTTCAAAACGACCGCTGACTGACTGTCCGTCCTTCCTTGTTTGATGTTTGATGAACGTTAGCGACGGTTTTATTTTTTCCACCATCAATTTTCCCGACACCCCTCTGTGCTCTGAGGCTGTTTCGTAACACCGTCACGACTCAGGTGTTTTCATTATGGTTTAAGCATTACTGTCGCAGAGGCTGTGTGTGTGTGTGTGTGTGTGTGTGTGTGTGTGTGTGTGTGTGTGTGTGTGTGTGTGTGTGTGTGTGTTACATCCATAATAACCAGAACTGCTGTTGGACACCATACCTTCACACTCCTGTAGTCAAGGCAACACTACCACCACCCCCAAACACATAGGCTACACACACACACCTATTCACATGCACTTAGAAATACACACAATATATATCCACAACTATTTTCTTTATTTGTCCTTCACTTTTCAATGAATAGATCAAAAAATTGTGGAAAAATGTGCATCACAAGTTCCCAGAGCCCAATGTGATCTCCTCAGCTGTCTTGTTTTGTCTGACCGATAGTCAAAGGCTCAAATATTTGCCATTTAAAATGATATCAAACAAAGAAAAAGCAGCAATTTGTCATGTATGAGAACTGACGATTTTGCTTGATAAACTACTGCAACGATAAATCGAGTAGCAGAGTTGTCGCTATTTTATTTTCTGATCATTGACTAATTATAACAGCTCTATTTTGTAATAAATAAGAATATCTCTTAGTTGTAATAGTGCAGGATTCCCACTCCAAATGGGGCAAATTTGTAGAAATCTATCTCGTGGGTACTCTTTTTGTGATGATTGGTCAACTAAGCAGCAAATGTGTGTGACTCGCCGTGCCCTGATGTGGAACAAACGCACCTGACAAGCCAAATCGCTGCTCAGAGTGTCAGCACCACTCATCTTCATCAGCGGTGGGGGCCAGGAGAGAACGTGTCCCGGATTCCCTCTGTGGGAATTGCAGACAGAGTGCCAGGACTCTCAGTCCCACCGCTGCCAAATGTGCTAAAAATATGCAGCATTTGTAGTCTAAAGCCACTTTGGACCAAGGAGAAGAGCAGTTAATGTCGTGTTACATCGTATTATTTTAAGCGATGTTTAATGACCCACAGATTGATGTCACTTTGTATTCACGTCAGCTGTCTGATTACTGTAATTAAATCAGTCATACTAAATCCTACTATTAATATCAAAAGAAACTATGCCAATAGGGCAGTCCACACAAGAATGTTTCTAGTGAAACTATAGAGAATGATAAATGATTGGATTACGTTTCTAGCAAGTATTACACGTGTCTAAGTGATGTTGCTTCACCGATCAACTCAGTAGCTGGATCACATTTTAAAAAGCAGTCTGTGGGCCTTTTTTTTTTTTCACTGTATCATGCGTTGTTTCTTCTTTTTTTTTGTTCATTGCCTGTGATTGAGCTAAGCGAAGCAAAGAAGGGGATACTGAGTAGATGAAGAATGTCAAGTTTTCCTTCTCCTTACTTCATCTAACTTAGTGCGTGTGTTTATGTGTGAGTAAGTGTGATGAGGCGTAGGTAAGTGGTGTAAAGGCATGGCTATTCTGTGCAGGCTGGTTTTCTCTACTAGACACTGGCCATCGGCTATGCTTCACCTGGCACACACACTCTCTCACACACACACACACACTCTCACACACACACACACACACACACACACACACACACACACACACACACACACACACACACACATACACTCACACATTTTTGCACAGACAATTTTCCAAAATGATGTCAACGAGGAACTACCAGAGATTGTTTTGGCACTGCACTACAATAGCCCTTAAAATTGGGAACGCTAATTACCAAATAGTGACTTCTTCAGCGCAGTGATCACTGGAATGAAGCAGCATCTGTAAGCACTCTTCCAAAGGTGGACACTTCTACGTACATGAAACTGTTGTATCGCACAGAACCGTCTACTGCCTTTGGTTCCAGTCTGCAGCAGCCTCACATTATTCTCTGTTGTGACTTGCTCTGGTAGTCAGTTATTTGTTATTTATTGGCGGCAATATGACGTGAGCAGAGAGATTTGCCACAAGCAACACTTTTCTTACTCCTCAACTTTTAAAACAGCAAGGGTGCTCTGTAGAGTAGCCACCATGTGGAGAGTTTACAACCACAAATGCCAGGAAGGTTTTCTTCCGTCCTCCTCTAGAGAGAAGACTACAGCTCAGTCACGCGTTAGATTTAAGAGCCACTTATTGGTCTATACATTTGTGCAGAGGACATTATGAGTTACTCCACCTTTTTTATGGTATGTTGTCAGGGTAAAACATCAGTGTGAGCCCACTGGTGAGGAGACGTTAACAGAGCCAGTGAGAGGCTCAAGCTGCCACTGCAGCACTGCTAGCTAACAGATCGAGCTGACCATTTTTTTCCATTGTTACCCACCAATACCCTCAAGCCCTGAGTCAATTTTCTGCACCTGGTTTTACTAAAAGGTTTTGGTTGCTGACACCAAAACAGAGGAAGAATCAGTGTGTATGGCAGCTTGAGACATGAAAGATAATGCTCCCAGCAGTAATAAGAAAACAGATAACCTGACAGTGATGTCTTAATATAAAATTTATTGTAATAATAGTTGCAGCGGTTTAAGCGAATAGACCTATTTTGTGATTTTCACAGGTAGACTATTACAATTACATTGTGTTTCCTGAAGGGCTCCTTTTATCCAATCAATAAAAACAGACCAGTAGAACATTAAAATATGTGCTGTATGTGCATATGTTTTGTTGTTTTCTGTTTGCATTCTTAATGTCACTAAAGGAAATTATGCATGTTAAAGGTAGAGGGGGTAGAAATATGCAATAGTATATTTTCCTGAAAGAATCTTAAGACATGGTTGAATCATGGTGCACTCTCAGTTTAATCATACTATTTTGTTTGGGGTTGCAGCCTCTTCATCTTTCTTTCTTCGTCTAATGAATTTATAGCAGACTTCACACCGGAAATTACATTGCCACCCCCTGATGATATCAGATTTTTTATTTTCAAAGTTTGTGTGACGTCAGTCCTTCTTGCGGATTAAAATTGAACTCAAGCTTAGATTTACACATCCATACAATACGTCTACACAATACGTTGACCCAAAAACTCTGTATATAAATGTCCAGCTTGTTGCTCAAAACATATCTTTTAGGCGGTAAAATTAGATTATTACAATCATAATGTAAGCTATCAGACCACAGTTACGGTCTGAGAGGAAAGTTGATGGTATTCCTCAGAAGATGATCTAATTTCTGCATTATACATAGAGCAAAACAGTGGCTTGTGATGTGTTTTTATGTCTGCCAGCAATATCCATAACTGCATTATACATTACGATAAAAAAGATGAAAGGGCAAGTGAGGGGTGGAAAGAGTTTCAAACATATTCGCACTCACTCACCATATAAATTTACACATTCTGTGACTACAACCATTGCATTTGATTGAGAGGATTAGCTCAGTAAGAAGCATGCCAGCATTAGCCGAACTTTATTAACAATTTCAATATGCATTTCAAGTTTCAACTAGGAATATACTTTACTTAAATAAAAGAAAATATTCATTCAGTCAGTCTGAATTCCAGAATATTCAGTTTACTACTATAGAAGACTAAGATATCCAGCGAAACAAGCAGGATAACTAGATAACCCCTGGAATTAGTGTGGTATCATTAAATATAGACACTGATTGTTGGTAAATGTTGGTAAGCCAAAGGTCATGTGGGCTGGCAGATAGGTGTGGGCCGGCAGGTGGGTTTCTTAACAGCTTTACTGTGTGTGTGTCTGTCTGTCTGTCTGTTTGTGCTTGTGTCCAATGAGCTGTAGCTGCTTTGATGTCTCCATTTTGACTTCCTTGTATGACGGATCTGTCGAGGAGTAGACAGGAGCTTTGTGTGTGTGTGTGTGTGTGTGTGTGTGTGTGTGTGTGTGTGTGTGTGTGTGTGTGTGTGTGTGTGTGAGTGAGGGGGCTTGCCAAGCATACCGTGCTACAGCTCTTCTCTGTGCACAGCAATCTAATGTGAGAGTAATAAAGAGTAATCCATTTCTTGCCAATAATGACCTCGCTCTCTCCTGGTCTCTCTCTCTCTCTCTCTGTATACACACTTCGAAGTCATCACACAGATAAGCGTGTCAGCATGTGTTCTGTCTTAATAGCTCTCACTCCTCATCTGCTCTTCTTGTTCTTCTTCTCTATCACTGTCATTCGGCCTCCGGTGTACTGAAAGCAACGGGCTGTATACGCTGTGATGGAGAATGGAGGATGGATGGATGGAAGGATGGAGTGAGTGTTTGTGAGAAACTGAGACACAGACAAAGAGACTCACAGGAACATGGCTAGCAGACATCTCTCTTGTCGTGTGATACAGTATGAATGAAACACCTCTAGTGCTAGTGTGTCTGGACTGTGTTTGTGAGAAGAGATGATGGTGTAGAAACAAAGAGCCCTCGAGGGATCTGTGTTCATCAGACAGGGAGACAAAAAAGAGATGGAGAGATAAGATGCAGTGACCAAGACAAAAGAGTGAGACAGAGATAGCGAGAGTCGGAAACAATTTATTTAGTCTGTGTGCTTGGCTGGCTGGTGTGCTCTACTTAGCTCCCAGTCCAAACACTGCATGTCTTCACACACAAACACAGAAAAAAAGTCTTGTTATTGCTGATGTCTACAAGTACATATACACTGAGTGGGTTTTTTTTCACAGAAATTGTTTGATTGTGAATGGGGGAAAAACTGTGCTTTTGGAAATTCTGTCACCTCCAATCACCTCCTCTGATGTACACTTTTGTTGTTTGCTGACCCTCTTAAGTGTAGTCTTAAAGGGATAGTTTATTTAGGAAATACACTTATTTGTTTTCTTGCCTGGAGTAAAATTGATAAAACTCTAATATCTGACTGATAATATGAAGCTAGAGTTAGCAGCAGTTAGCTTATCTTAGTATAAAGAGTGTGCCCACCCAATGAATAGTGCTGTACACAGCCACCCGTAAAACCACAAATTGTTGTTTATACACTTTGTATTTTTTGTGGATCAAACAAATCAAAGATATAACCTGGTAATCAGTAAGCTTTAGAAGTACTGTTCCCTTTGGACTGAGCCAGGTGGCTGTTTCCTGTTGTTTCCAGTCTTTGTGCTAAGCTAAGCTGCTGACTGTAGCTTTAATTTTAAAGGACGGACACGAGAGTGGTATTGATCATGTCCTCTAACTCTCAGTCAGAAATCAAAGAAGCGTATTTCCCAAAATGTTGAGCTGTTCCTTTAATGGAGAGTAGGTGATTTGTGATAGTCCCTCGTTTTGAATAAGGCGTGTGTGCTCTTGCGTAAGCGCTCTTGCGTGTGTGTGTGTGTGTGACATCCCAGACAGTATCATCGCCCTAATGAGGATCACACACACTGCTCTATATCTCTCTAATCATCCCTCTATTTCATTTTTTTACAACTCAAAGCCACAGCTGAGCATTTCTCTCCTTCTCTGTCTTTGTCTTGCTCACTCTTTCTCTCTTTCCCAATTACAATTAAAATGATGTCTCTCACAGCCTCATATCTTTCCCTCTCCATCTGTCATGCTCATATCCCCTTTCATACATTCATAGACTGTTGTGAATTGTTCAACCTCTCTCTCTTTTCTCCTCTTGCACGCTAACTCATTTATAATTTTTCATCTACAGCCATTTTCCACAGTAGCTCAGGTGCTTTTCATTGATCCCATCATTTGATCTCGCTGTATCTCCCTATTCGTCATCATCTGGTGGTTTTATAATCGTCAGCCAGTGAGAGACGAAGGGCAGCAGGGATTGCTTTCTGTGAAGGTTTCCAGAGAGAATCAAGCCCACAACTCTGTCAGTGATCCTGCTTCACTGACTGAGCTCACAGGCCAGTTGCACTCCTATTGCAGGAGGTTCTCAGCTGTCGGCTTTTAATGAACCTTGGCGACGTGTTCATCATCCTAATACGATTCTACAGTTTGTATTTTTATCAGGGGTGCACTACTTTGGTGTTTTCAAAGCAGATAGCAGTATCTGATAGTTGCCTCACCCATATCCACTGACAATGATGCTGTATTGTTGAGATTGAGAACATATTCAAAATAGTGCTTATAAAATCTACAGACTGTATTCACCCTTTCTTTAACCTAAAATCCCTTGTCACAGCTTGATTACACACAGATGATCTTGGAACACTTGGCTGCACCATTTAGGTGACGCAGTGTAAAAGGGGTAAATATTGATGCAAACAGTCAATTTGTGCTTTATATTCATATTTAATTTAGATGCATTTGTAGAGGTTTTTAAATTTAACATCAAAGAGTTTCTTTCTATTATCAGTGTGAAAATGCCCCTCCAAATCAAAGTGATTTAGTGCTGTAAAACAATAAAACATGAAAACGTTCCAAGCATGTGAATACCTTTATAGGCACTGTAAAGTTTCACTGTGTGGGTTCGACAGTAACAGATTAAGCCTTTTCTTAATCACTGTAATTAAATATCTATACAAAATTAATATTGGAATAGTGAATACTGGCCATATATTAACAGTAGAAATTATACAAGACCAATAAATGTTTTAAAAGCTTCTAAAGCTTTTTTAATTTTTTTCTATTTACAAGTACCCTTTGATAAACAGCAAGGACTCAGATTTTAAGATCTATTATCTCTATCTTTGAAAGAAGCTTTTAATTCAGCATCAGTGCAACAACGGTGTTACTAAATTACATCACATCGTATTACACCGCAGTGAAATACTAAAACAGATTACTGCATGTAGTGCCATTTCCGTTTTACTTGATCTCAGACTTACTATCATTTTGAATCTCTTTTATGATGAGTGTGTCACCAGAGTGTCAACACTGTTATCTAGCTCTTCTGGCACCATAATAATCCATAAAGATTAAGAACTTATTCAGTGATAGGTGAAGTGGATACGCCCAGGGCGAAGGCTGCAACAAGATGGCATGATGGCAGTAACCATGAAGAGATTTATCATATCATATATAGTGTGATAGTTTTCCTGTGAAAGGTTAATGGCTTTGTATCGTTGAACATGGAACCGATAAATGTATTTTTATCGTTTTATTGTTTAATATGGCACTGGTTTTATATTGATGTGTGCTTGTGTGAATAAGTCCCACTGTTAAACCATTCATCATACACTTTCTTCACTTTTTTCCTCATCACAAAAATGAGTAGCCACATTCTTTAACTTTTGCAAAAGTCTATTACATTAACACATTAAGGAGTCACTGCACATTAAATCACTGAATAAAACCAGAAAGTCTGTGTGTGAGCAATGGTTATTAATATTGTTGGTTTAAACAAAACGTGACTAATGTTTTTGGAATGGTAAAACTGGTCTTTCTTATCTCAGTCTTGTTTGTTCAGTGTATTTACTGTGTGTTTCATTGTGTGTTTGCTCTGACGGCTTGTGTGTATTTTGTTTCAACAGCAATCACCTGACACTATTCCTGGACCAAGCACTGGACCTATAGTACACAGGGTGAGGAAATGTGCACACACACAGTCACAGGTGATGTCATCCATTTAGTTTTGCTGTGAGGCGAAAGTGTGTTTGTTTAGCCTCAATCAAGGTGATACCGGTACTGATATTACCTTGGGGATTTTCCAAGTTGGTTTCACCAGTACATACACAAACGTACATACACACACACTCGAGAGTCTTAATTTGTCATGCATCTCTACATTGCGGTTTGGCAAATACTTAAGTACTGCATTCTGAAAACTGCCTCGGGGGCTTAAAGCAACACCATTTAACTTTTGAGCAGTGGCAACAGCGGCCTCTGCAGCCACAAGTGGTAATTACAGGATGATGGCACATTAAATTCTGCTGGGGCTCCGGAAGTATTGTATCCCTAGAAGCTTACAGCTAATGAACAGAAAACAAAGTTTATCAATCACTCAGGCAACAAACACAAAATCCTCATCTCGGTACAAACCAGCAATCGGCATTCGGCTAATCTGACTGAAAACATCTGAACCCACAGCAGTTGTGTGTTAAAATGTAGATGCTAGGGGCCAGCTTTAAACTGACTGAGTGACTAGCAACAGGGAAGAATGGCAGTGGTGACAACTCAAGCCACGGCAACAGGCTGTTAGTGAGTTACCCAACATGTGACTATGTTCCGCCAATGTAACGATCCACATCATCTTCATACGCCGTGGAAATACAGTCTAGTGGCTGGTAGTATGTAACTTAACTCTGTAGATAACGCACCGAGTTACAAATTCTCACTGATGTCTGGTAGAAATGTATGTAACTTAGCTCTCTTAATGACCAGCTATGATGCATATACAGTCTGGAACTTAGTTATACTGATTTATGAGCCAGGTTATAGATTGAAGAGATAATAAGTTAACGAGCAACTGCACCAATGAGTTTCATTTTCATCAAAGGGGTTGATAAATAAAAGAGAACTACTGAGCTTGCTCCTTCTTAAAGGTAGCTGAAGACCCATAGTTGGAGACGTATTCCATAAAGCATTATGCACTTCTCACAAGAGATCGTACTCACTCAACCCAAGTAACATAGTGCAAGAACAGGCCTTGGGGGCGCGGAGTGGGAATGAGAGATGTGCCATCAAAATGATTTTGAAGCTGTTAAGGCTTTTAAGGTAAAATGGTTGCATAATGTTGCTTTAAATATCTCACATGAATACAGTTTTCTGTTATCACTGAAAACAGGAGCTAAAAAAAAAAAAAAGTTCTTAAAATATGAAAGAAATCAACATATGAAGCTTAGATGCTGCTCATTGTTTTGCACTGCTGTCAGTCCTGTGCCAAAAAATCTTTGTCTGCTTCATTGTTTGTCCCTCAGCACTGTTGTATATTCTATTAGTTGTTTTTCACTAAATTTTAATTCATGTCTTTGCTCAATAGCCATGGCTATGCTAACATTGATGTGGTACCCAAAGCAGTATGATGCTGGCAAAAACTTGCCCATGAAGGACCTAAGCAGGGAGATGCTTGCTTGCAAAAAAAGGAGCCTTACACACTAAAAACGTTTAATGCATTTCCTTTTTCATAAAATATTCGCAAAGCTGATGTTCTTTTTGAATATTCTGGGACCCGCATTGTTTACATCTATGTTTCTCTCATCTAGCAGTCTTCTTGCTTGCCTTTTTACTGGCACATTTATGTGTTTCTCGGCGCATTATGATACAAACAGTCGATCAAGAACAGCGTCAGAACAGAACCATCTGCAAGAATGCATATTGTGTCAGCCATGTGCTTTTGCAATTGCATCCTTTTCCATGTGCACGAGATGCGAAAAAAGTGATGTGAAAACTCACTCAAACTTTGCTCCACAGCACTACTAGTGGTCAAAAAATCCACAGGGTACCTTTTTATTCATGCAGTACATAGGTCAGTTTAGCTAATACATTCACTACCATCTTACTATAAAAGTAATAGTGACTTGACCATGAAGTCAAAAAGACGGGGCAGAATTTTAGGTTGAATTGACACTTAATTTAGTCTCGTCAGTCATGAAGTGGATTCTACTTTTTTAGCATGTAAAGGGGAATATGAATGGAGAACAACAAGCAGCCTATGTAAACAGCTTAATTGAAATGCGGCCTTATTTATGATAAGGTCAATAGCAGGATTATTACAGAGCATGTAGACACAGTCAATGTTTCATCCCTTGGGGGGAAAGAAATCGAGCTGTCCTTGTGAGTCGGTCAATGACGGTCTCAAGTGGCCACACTAGCTCTCTGCAGTCTTATATTCATGTGTGAAACAATGTTGACATAAGATTTTTGTCATTTTAGTTTCATTTATTATTATTATTTTTTTACTTTCAGGCTAAAAATGAATTTTGATGTGTTTCTGTGTGTGTCAGTCTTGCTCCCAGAGTTTCCCATGTGCTGGTCGGGCTGTGAGGAATGCCTTCCTCTCTCATGGACCATACCCAGCTAAAGACAAGATACACCTGGCCAGAATCATACGGTACACTTGTCTCTGTGTTTGTTTGTCTGAGTGCAGGGCTGAATCGATGTGTCCTGTGAAGCATACCCACTGACTCACCAGTTATTGTTGAGCCCCTACCCGATTGGCCACTCAAGTTGTTTATGCAGTAAGACGGGCAAAGTGACACAGACATTATATAGCAGAGCACAAGATGGTCCGAGAATACACGCACCTTCATACTGCACACACTGTACAGTACATACAGATGCATGCAAAAACCCTGTGAACATCTGGACACAAATATAAATAGATACTCTTAACCACCATTGCATATACACTCACACACATACACAAGGAGTTTATCCTGGGGGGAAGCAGACGGAAAGTGTTCAGTGTTTCAGAGGAAAAGGCTTACAGGGAACTAATGAATAATCAATGGATATTGATTAACCAAAAAAGACATCCTTTGTGCTGAGGGAAGAAGTGTGTGTATGTGCATGTGCCTGTGGATCGTAACACTGTGTGGCTGGACCTGTGTGCTGAAAATGTGTTTGTGTATTTTACCAGGCGTAGCTATGTGGGTGTGGAGCTGGTGCAGTGGCTGTGCGAACAGTGCGTGTATGTGCGCTGTCGGACTACTGCTGTGCGTGTCTGGCAGGTGCTGCTGGAGCTGGGAGTCCTGCTGTCTGGTAAAAACACAACCACACACGCACTCACAAACACACACACATTAACACGCCCCAGGATTGGACTGTCTACAAGGTGTCCATAGTCGCCTTGTAAAGACACGAGCAAAAATCTAAACATCTCGAAAGGGACAAGTGATGAACCACATCACCAGGTAATTTACAACTGAACAGAGAGACGAATTCACTGTCTCATTCACCTAATAAGATCTTGTCTAGTAAAGATATTGACATTACCTTTATGAGATTAACCAGGTAAAATTGCACTGAAACTGGGCTTCAGTGCACTGTGTATCCAAGCCCCCCTCCAATAATCTCAGTTAACATCCTTATTCGTTATTTACCAGAGACAATGTTAACAACACTTACGACACACTAAACCTCCTGAGATGCTATTAATTTTAATATCAGCACACTTGCACTTCGTGAGTATGATAAATGTTTCTGTATTCAGTGGAGCAGATGTAAAGTAAATAATATAGAAACCATGTTACATTACTCATCTTTGTAAAGACAGCAACTTTGTCTATCCTGACAGTATAATAGTCAAAGGCTGTTTCTTTAAAGAATGAACAGTCCTGCTCAGGTGCAGTTCATCGGTCTGGCTAATCCACCATAACTGATACAAAGACTTCATCCAGGTTTTATTGTGGGCACCATGTCTCTGCTCTTTCTCTAGAACTAAGAAGTGCTCAATATAAATGAGCAATGTTCATTTTAAATAGCTATATTTTGTCAGTAAATAACAATCCATAATAATTCAGGTGACTAAAATATTCACCACAGTGAGAGCAGTATTTTTTTAAAATGGCTCTTAAATTTGGAGACATAATCGACATTAAACAATTAATCATATCTTTCCGGTGGTTTTCAGAACACAACAACTTGAAGTGTTTACTTAATGCTCACTTAAATAATGTATTAACACAGTATATATTTAGCTCCAAAAATATAGTCTGTGTGTCATACTACTTCTACTACTACTACTAATAATGAAAATAATAATAATAATTTGCATGCCAGAATGCAACACAGATAAAATAATGTCTGTTTGGCAAATTAGAGAGAAATGCTCAACTGAGGCCAACTCTGAAAAATATTCTAAAAAAATGCCATTGCATGCAATATTTACCCTGTGCCTTTTAACTGTACCTGGTAAGTTGAATATGATAGCATTTCTCATACCTGTATATTACCAACAAATCTCTAGCTCTTCACTGATCTTGATTTATATGAATGTGATTAAGGAATAATCAATCTTACATTAAGTATGTTTATTCTAACTACAAACAGTACAATACATATCTCTTTCTTTTTATCAGTAGCATAGACCGTCACTCACTGATTATTATGCAGGATAGGCAAGCTAACATCGTGTCTGATACACAACATGAGAGGAAGCTAGTTCTTGTCACATTTTGTTTTGGTTTATCTGTGTCTGCTCTTCCTCCAGTGGACCAGCGGGTGGTGTTTTCGGACTCAAACTCTTACTACCAGTTCAGCTTTGAGGAGTGCGACTCTGCCTCCTGTGAGTTTCGCTCCAATGAGGGGGAGTGGCCAGAGGCTGTTAGGCTCCTCCTACAACTCGCCCCATATGTCCAGTTTCGCTCTGGAGGTGGGGCCAATAGCCCGTAAGTGTCCAAAAAATCTGATTGCAAGTTATGCTGGGATGGACGGATGGACGGATGGACGGTGGGTAGGGCTGTCACTTTTTTCAAAAAATTTCAAGTTTGAACATAGAGAACAACACTTAATTAGTTTGAATTAATTTGAACAAAACTTATATTTCAGACAGAGAACCTTACGTGAAGTGAACGTTTAAATCAAATGGTTACACAGTTAGATTTGGCGCAAAAGGCTCTGCTGTTTTAGTGAGCTCTCTAAGAATCAAAGCAGCAATGTGGATTCTGCTGAGAGCTAATTCCCCATACGTGAAGACGTCTCGTAGTTGCTGCCTTACCTGAGCTACTAGTGAACAATTATTAGTCATAATTGTTTGTTGTAATGACAAATTAGTAGTTTCCTCGGTTGTCACCGGGTGTCATTGTACCAGTGTGTGAAACTGTTGCAGAATGCTCCTTCAAGTACATTCCTGTCCCTGTAACATGAATGCACATACACACACCCCAATATCTTCCTCAAATCCCAGTGAGAAGCCTAATCTCTATTCAGTGTTCTAAATCCTCAGTCTGCTTATGTGAGAGACACGTTCATTTGCAAGAGCACACACACCTCCACATCCCCAGAAGAAATACACTCATACACAAAAACCGACATATGATGCGATCACTCATACACACAAAATGGGATCTGAAACACGCTCTCTCACACACGTGCGCGTGCACACACACACACACCCACACACACATAGGTTCGTGTCAGCCAGAGTTCCCTGATTTGCTGCTCTTGTGTGTGGGATTCCTGCTGAGGCTGCTATTGAACTCAATCTGTCACTCAGAGAAAAAGAGCGAGTTTGAGACGGGGGGGTGTAACAAAAAACAGAGTATATATGGAGAGTGAAGGAATAAGAGCGCACGTCAACACATTCATCTGTGTCAACTTCAGAGGGTGTATTTACTGACACCGGGGAGAGAGCACGACAGCGAAGGGAATTGAATGTCATTTTTACTAATATAAATCCCATGTATCATACTGTACGTACTTCTGTGTTCTCCATCAGTTACTTTATATACATTATAGCGGATGGCATGCATACTTAGAGGCACTCCACTCATAGTGTTCCCAAAGGTTGGCAGGGTGCAGAGGAATGGATGGAAGAGATGGGGGTTATTGGAATTCTACAAAGCAAACCCATGTTAGCACATTTCTAATAGATTTCTTTTGAGGGACAGACCGGAATTTACATGACAAAGGGGTCTGCATATTTGTATTATGTCGTATTTTTCGTGTGCACTTGTATGAAGTGTTTCATATATAAACTGTATTGGCCCAAGTATTTTTTAGGTTTTTCCTTGAAACCACATCTGCAGAAGTGCAGTTGTTTAATTTTTGCAGATTAGACATTGATGAGATTTTGTATTCAACATTCTCACTCTGTCTGTCACTTTGACCCTGCTGCTGTCTGTGTTTCTTTGATAGTTGTGCCGTTTCTCTGCAGGCATCCTCTCTGTCTCTCTCTCTGTCTCACACCCTCCCTTCCTGCATCTCTTCCCCTTTTTCCTTGCTCCTGTTGGTATAAAGGAGCATAGTTGTAGCAGTGAGGGAAAACACCTGATATAACTCCACTGCCTGCTTCCAAAAGGTTCCAAATGCTTTGCTTAATACACTGATCTATTAATGTTGATTTGTTTTTGTACAAAAATAGTAAAAAGTAGATAGAATTACCAGTAGGCTCATAAATGGGAGTAATTTAAATAAAATCCTGGCAATGTGCACTGTCTGGGGGTTTCTGAGCCTGCTCAAGCGCACTTGATTTCCTTGGGTTGGTGACTTTCAGGGTCCAAATTGAGTTCTTGGACCCCACCATACTTGCTTGTAAGTCTAGTTTCCTTTTAAATTGTAAAAAAGGATATAGAATAGTCATTGGTATCTCCAATCAGGAGATACCATATCTGATTGGAGCAGGTTTCGTATCCTGAGCTTGTCTTCATGGTGCCAGTACATGGATCAAAGGCAGAGACAGATGCACATTCTCAGCCTGTGTCACCAAAGTTGTAATTAGAGGACTACACTATTTTAGAAGGTTCTGCAGCCAGGTGTAACTGACGCTCATACTCCTCATGAATTATAGCTCCCCATCTCTTCCTACAGTTTAATCTAATGAGGTCAGCATTAAATTGATACTGATAACGTTTAATACATGATAAGGCAACATTAGCTAATTATTAAACTCCCTTCTTGTGATTGCTGCTTTGGATAGATGGATTGTTTAGGTAGATTGTTTATTAGCCACACAACCGAGGCCCGTAGAATATCTTTTTAGTACAGTATGATTAACTCTTCAGCACAATACAATACATACATGGACAACAGCAGACACATATCGTCACGAAACCATACAATGATAAAATAGCAGAAACATATTACACACTACCACATACCATAGGTGAACGGGTGTGCAGGCCGGTACTGTGTGAGGAGGGGACTCGAGGTGGAGTTCAGAGTCCTGGGAGCTGTGAGGGAAAAAAGCTGTTTGGGAAGCATTTAGTCTCAGTGGGTAGTGACCTGCGGCACTTCCCTGTGGGAAGGAGCTGGAAGAGGTGATGAGCAGTATGTGAGGGGTCTTTATAGTGTGGTGAGTATGTAGTTATAGTTAATATGTATGTTTAGTTTTTTCCATGTTTGATGATCTGTGCTGCTGCACCATACTGTAATAGAAGATGTGATGATGGACTTGATGATGGCTGAGTAGAACAGAACGAGAAGTTGATGCTTGATCTGGTATTTTTTAAGCTGCCTAATGAAGTGAAGTCCTTGTTGAGCTTATGCAATGATGCATTCAGTGTTCATTTTCTACTTCAGGTTATTGCTAATGTGTGTTCCGAGGAATTTGAAGAAGTCAGCGTTGGTGACGGGGTCTCCGTTTACTTTGTATGGGTATTTTGAGATTCAGCATACATCAGTACAGAGCTCCTGGGTTTTGGCTGTATTAGGCAGGAGGTCATTGTGAAGCCAAATGAACAAAATGCTACTGATTAAATGGGCTACATCTTGTGCATCATGCGTACGGGATGTTTCTTAGTTTGTGTCATTTTTCAGGCACATCATGGTTATTGAAGTTTGTAAGTTTATTGTTTATTCACTGCAGTGCTTGGCAGGACAAAAAGCTGATTTATGGAAATTAATTTAACAAGAATCTCATGGTTCAAAGAAAGTTTCAAACTTCAGCTTCCTGCATCATAGCAACCTGAATGAATTTTAAAAATGTACCCAGGCAGTTGTTAATTTACCTGAGTAAGTCAACTATTAACGTTATACAAAAAAAGTGTCTCTTTCTCTCTCTCTATCTCCGTCTCAATTCAGTTTGGTTTCATTTTAACGAGCTTTATTGGCAAGAGAGTCTCTCTCTGTCTGATTTTCTCTCTTCCACTTTGACATTACAGTAAGGTTAAATCTTGCATATATAGTGCTTTTTAGAAGAGCTGTGTAAGGAGCAGATATTAAAGTTTAACTATGAGAAGATTTCCTGCACGCTGCCCTTGCAACAGAAATCACTACATTTGTTCAATTAAAGATTAGTCCATGTCAAGTTTAGCAATGTCAAAGTGTAAACTGATAATAGAGAAGTTAAGGTCTAGATATGTATGCCACCACATCTAGTACACTAAACTGTATGCACTGATTTCTGTCCTTTCTACAGCTATATGAACACCTTCACAGTATAATGGATTCCAATACAATAGCCCTGCAACGAACACAATCAAGGCTTTGTGAGGCTCATATATTCATATTATGTTGAGAATGTTGAATATTTTGTCACTCTGTATACAAGCCATGATGTAAACTAAACACGAACTACAGTGTCAGCTTCACAAAAATGAATCTTCTGGCAGGGCCATTACTGTATATTTGATTCCACATTATTGTGTCCACTGCCTACATCACATAAGATTACATAATTTCTTTTATAATGTTTTACTGAGTAACAATAGCAGAAAAATTAGGGAAAATCTTAAAATAAAACAACTTAATGCACAAATCTGTGTAATCTCCAAAGGCCCTCTCTCTGTTCCCACATTTTACAGTATACTAAATACATTATATCAACTATGGTTTATACATAGTTTATTGTTTGGTGTGGTAGAAGGTGGCATGAATCGATAACAATTACATTGCCAGTTTTCCTTTCTTTAAAATACAGGGCTCTTTGCATATCATTGTGCAGGAGGAGCAGAATATGACACCTTAACTTGGGAGGAGAAAACAAATCTCTTGCTTTGCTCTGGTCCTACACAATCCATTGTCTTCTGTATTCAAAAGAAGAGCACTAAAAGCCAAAAAGACTTGGTTTGAAAGGAGGACAACCAAACAGTCACCAATTTCTATAGAGAATGCATCCTCCTCCATAAATCGCACTATCACCATTGTTGATAGTGCACAGCATTCAGATCACAACCACATGTTCACACACAGTAGTCAGACTAAATTATGTGATTATATTTTTTAGGTATCTATAACAAAAATAAGTTGTTAATATGTTGTTCAAAACAAGAATTGGGAAGCTTTTGATTTGGATCTGTTCTGGTAAACCACGAAACATCACAGAATATGACCTGAATATACCTTGTGGCATTTGTGTTTGATGTGGTCTGAGGCAGTGCCAGCTCCAATCATATTAATCCTCTATCAGTACTGCTCTGTGCTGCTTAATGATGGGTGTCACACATCCCACTGTGCCTCTTTTCTAGCTCTGGTACATTCAGGCTCATGGTGAGTCACCAAATTACAAAATGAACCCTGGCAAAAAAAACTTAATGACTCTGAGAAGAATAAATTTAGCTTGATGGCTCAGAAGAGACTTTGTATAGCTCATGTTCCACTGATGGACTTGTTTAGGAATTTGTTTTAGGAACAAAAAACATTGACAGAATTTCCAGCATTAAACTGCATTGACAACTTGATTATTTGCCCGTTGTTCTTATGGCTCGGCCAGATGTTGAGCATCAGTCATCTTATTTTAAAGGACAGTGGAGGCAAGTCAGTTTCCTCCTAAATACTGAAAGAAAAGCATAACCACCAAACTGCTTTTATTGAGACAGTAAAAATGTGGTATTTTCACACTCCTTTAACGTATGTGTTGGTGTACCTGCCTCTGTTTCTCTCTTCCTGTGTCAGAGCCAATAGCTGAAGTGTCAGGCATGTTATCACTATCTCTCCCACTTCTGCATCTATCATTCCCTTATCAGATCAAAGTGTACACACACACACACACACACACACATACACATGCACAGAGGTTCATTTTCTTTCCTCCATTACTATTACTATTACGATTACCACTGGGATCTGTTGATAAAATCCAAATTGCATGCAAATTGTTCTGTGTGTGTGCATGCGTGTCTGTGTGTGTGTCTGTGTCTGTGTGTGTGTCTGTGTGTGTGCGCGCGCATGCTTGAGAGACAGAGAATGTGTGTGTCTCTGTCTTGCAGTGGGGTGAGGCAGTGTGTGGGAGGCCAATCCAAGCAGTGGTTTAGTAAGAGAACATATTATATGAGGGGCCCTCGGGTGCAGTCTGCCGCTGTTGAAGACAAACTCTACAACCTCGTATTATTGCTGTGGGAATAATGCTGAGTTTACCCTAAAACAACCACTTGTTTATACAACACAAAGAAACGCACACAAATGGAGACAAATGTATTCACAGATGCACTCAATAAGAGTAACACATGTATATACATTCTGAACACATGTACAGAAAGCCGGCACATTGGTACACACACACAGCGTCACTAACATCAATAGAAGGGTGTGTCTGTGAGCTAATTTTAATGAAACCACATGAAAGAGAAAAGGGGGGTGCTGAGAGACTCTCAATACAAAGTCATGGGAGCAGTGAAAATCTAGAAAGACAGATGGGAGGGAAAATAAAACCGGAAAATACGACTCAGCTGAATATAAAGTATTCACACAAAAAATATAGTCATCTGCTGTATCATGTATCATCTTTTATCATGGTCAGAGCTGCAACTTAAGATTACTTTTATTGTCGATAAATATGTTGATTTATTTTTTCAATGAATCTATAAAAATTGTTGTTTGTTTACAAAAATTAAATACTAGAAATTATAAATTGTCCAGAAGGTGTCAAAAAAAGCCCGTAACAAAGCCAAGGTGACGTCTTTTAATTTTTTTTGTTTTGTCTGATCCACAATCCAAAATATTAATTTTTAGAAATATGTTAATTAGAGGAAAACAGCAAATCTTCACAGTTTGAGACACTGGAACCAGACAATAATTTTCATTTTTGGCTCAATAAATGACCCAAACAGTTAATATAAGTTTGATTGACTAATTATTTCAGCACTGTTTCAGTATAATTAAGATGTTTTGGTGCAGGATTCGATAAAATGGTTAAGTTCTATCTCCACTTGTATAGTCCATTTTGAATTCATTTTAGCGATCAGATTTTACCTTACTGGAGAAACCAGTGAGGAACCATTGGGAAACCTCTGTTAAATCCCTCCTGTTTGGATAAAATTTGAATATGATGCTGTGGGTTCCCTCACACCCACAGTATTTATTTAACTTAGTAAAGGATAAAAAAAATAGTCTTTTATCCACTTGTATCAATCCAGGTATCGTTTCATGTAAAAAGGTCAATCAGCTAAAAAGTAGATGTGTTTGTAGGCTGCAAGCCTTCTCTCGGCATACCAGGGGGCAGTGTAGAGAGGACCAAAGCACTGCATGAACATTTTTTCAATGGACAGTCTTTGGTCAGAATTATGCATTTGTCACTTCCAAATAAAGGTCTGTATATACAGGATGTGTCTTTGTGTGTGTGTCTCCAAGGTCAGAGGAGGACTCTGAAGGCAACAGGGACGTCTGCAGTGAGATTCTCCAGATGAAAGCTCTTGAGAGGCTCACATCTACGGTCAGTGTGTGCATGTGAATCTGAGAATTGGTAAATAGGAAATAAACCTGTCAATGCTTAAATGGATGGATCAAAGATGGCTGCATGAAGACTGGGTGTTTTACTTTATCATGCATATATTTCTGGTGTTATGTGTTCTTGTGAAACCTTCCACTTTTTTACTCCAACAGGTACAAAGTGAGTTGGCAGCTGCTCTCGCCCGAAAGACTCGCAAAGCTTGTAAGTATACATTTAGCGTGAGTGTTTATGGGTTTTCCTGAGACATTTTCCTAGTGTGATTTTTTTTTTTTTTTTTTTTTTTTTTTTTCAAACTGCATCATGTGGTAAGGTCAAAGGTAATGTCACTGCGTAAGGACAGTGAAGAACTGTCAGTCTAATTTGATTCTGTTTACAATTGGTTGCAGTATCAGAGCAGGACTCTGAGACGACGGAGACAAGCCAACAGGAGCCTCGTACACCCAGTGAGGAGAGCAGCCCGGTAATATACACGCATAAAAAGGCATACAGTACTGTGCGCACGCATAAATACACATAAGGCTTATAGTTTTGGTATAATACTGTGGAGAGGGTCTAGTCTGGAGCTGTTATGGCAGGAGGATTGGGACAGCCTCTCTTCATACCCAGCATAAACAAAAAACCAAAGATCAAATGCACTTTTTTAACTAACAGCAACTTTGTAGAGGTGTGGTCCACCTGTGAAGTGTTGCTGAAATACATGCAGAGTGGTTGTTATTTTAACCTGTGCCGTCATCGCGAGTATCATTAATTGAATAAGCTGGATATTATTTATTTTTTAATGCTGCTCCACAGTTTGCTTGCTTGTTGCAAAGCTGTGTGTTCGGAAGAGGTGTCAGTGTTTTAACAGGGCACAGTGTTTTTGACAGCTGTCGTACCCAGAAAGCTCTAAACAAAGGACTGGAAATGAACTGGGCTGAATATGACCAGTACTGGCCCATTAAAATTTAACCTGAGGGCTCCGACAAGAGTAGCTTTGGACATTCATAATAACAGATAATACAGTAATTGGCTTGTTCTGACTACCTTGCTCTCTTTTAAAGGTCACTGAGTGCAAGCTGTGTGTATGTGTTTGTTCATGTTTGTACCTCCATGAGGTTGCTGAGCATATGAAATGGGGTCAGACCAGAGTTCAGAGTGAGGCCTGTTTGCTTTCTGGTCCCATCTCTGTTCAGTGGAAACCTCTTTTTCTACATCAATTATTCATTCTCTGATTACACCAGAGAGATTAGGAGAGAGGAGGAGGACAGAAAAGAGAGAGCATCTCTTTTGTACACATACAGCACTGTAGATCAGCGCTTCAAATGTTTTTGGTTTGTGACCCCTTAATACAAAGAAAACGGCTCCTTCTGACCGCTCGTCACAGGCTGCATTTGTCATTACTTTGGGAGTGACTTTCCCCTCTCATAATCCGTTATTTGAATAATTTTAGAGGCCTGAAGTGCTGAAACTGCCTTTTTTTTTTTTTCTACAAGAAAAATTCAAAGATGAGAGAAAAGTCTAAAGATAAGCTTTAATGTTTTTTCTTGTTTCCAACCCCTGTAATCATTTTGTGACCCCTTTACACCGTATCTCCACAGGATTCTGTTCAATTGCATTCCGGTTGTGCTACGCCGGTGGTTTCAATGTCCAGTGAAACATTTCAGAAGCAGATTGTCTGTTCTTCGGCATTTAGAGTATTGTCTAGAGTTGTTTCGGCAACATTTTTTTTCGTGTTTTATGAGATGCAAACATGTTGAAAACATTCTCATTTAGATGTGGTAACAGATGCTTTGTGGCTGCACTTTAATTTGACAACTTTTTGTTGTCTCTTTCTTTATGATCGCTCCTTTTTAGATGTCAGTACAGACGTAATCACTGCACAGCTGTTGTCAGTTCCCCCTTTTATTTTTGTTAATTTTGTTTGACTTCATCATGATCATAAAATGCTGCTTTATCTGCAGCCCACAGCTTGGTAATGACTGCTAGTTAACAGCTATTCATGACCCACGTCCAATACTCGTTCTGTTGTCCGACAACAAAAATAAAAAATGGTAGAAGAGAACAACTTTGTTATGAATTTGGCTGCATTAAAACACGCTGTTTATGATCACAGAAAGCAGGAGGAGACAGAATGGAGGTTTAACAATCCAAGATGGTCTTGTTCCCTCCTTGCCTCTCTCTCTCTTTCTCTCTCACTTACTACAAACTGCTGTGTATGTGTAAAGACAAGCCACTAACAAATTAAATGCAAATAGGCATTTATGTGTATTTACAAGTGAATTTCAAATTTCAGAGACAAGCTTGTCTGGCAAATGTAGACCTAGCATATAAAGATAGATAGAGCAGAGAAAAAGGGCCACACACGACCCATTAGTGAGATGCTCCAGTCATGAACACAACCAGATTCAGTAGACACTGGTCGTTAGATTGATCCTGCAATCCTTGTGGGGGGTTTGGGAACCAATGCAGATTGTAGTGGTAATGCAAGTATTAACTGAGTTTTGTTAAAAAAAAAAACAAAACACAATTTTGCAGTTGTGTGTTTTACACAGCTGCAAAATGTCACGGATGACACATTGAAGTCCAAGACTTATTTCCTTTGTGGTCCTTTATGTATATACAGAGTAGAGTATTTCTTATGGTTTCAAAAAGAATGCAAATGTTTTGCTAATTGATCTCCACAGCAAATTAACTGGACTGGAGTCTAAATTAGTTTCACTTAAACTGAACGTTTTAGCTCGTCATAGATGTCAAACACAGGGGAGACCAAAGAAAAAAATAAGGATACACTGGGTGAGAGAAGGAGAAAGACAGAGACAGCCACACAATACAAACACATACAGCCCACAGACAGGATTATCTTCTGTGTGTTCTGTGTCTAGGACAGGAAGTTGAAAACAGGTTAAGAGGAAGCAGCAAGGGACATGGGACCATGGCTCTGATATAATGTCTGTGTCTGTGTGTACGTGGCTATTCTACAAGATAAGAGCTGTCATTGGGGGGGGGGGGGGTAAACAGAATGAAGCGTGGGACTTTGCCATCATGTTCTGTATGTGTGTATATGTGTGTGTTACCCTCTGCTAGAGGGTGGCACCGTGGGATAGTTGAGCTCGCAGGAAGGGTAACTCAACTCTCAGCCAAATGAAATACCCCTCTCTCTATCTTCCAAGGAAAATAAACAGACGAGGCTACCCGCCACTGGTGATAACAATCTTACTAGCAGCACCCAAGGGAGCCCACACACACAGTCATGTTTTCTGTCATCAAGTCTATCAGAGGACAGAGCCATTAGTTTCTCCAGTATCCTGCAGCTCTTTTAATGAAATATATTCTCTGTCTCTTGTTGTTTCCTTTTCTGCCTTTCTCTTCGTTTTTCTCTCTGTGTCTTTAGGTCTTAGTGTCTGTTTCTTTGTGCTTCTCTTTTTTTAAGTTATCACTGTTAGATATTCATATTTATACACTTTTATCCACTGCAGTTGGGCTACCCGGATTGTTAACACATTTCTAAGTCCCAACTATAGAGGGGAGGAGACAGACACACACACCCCAACACACACTCTTCCCACACAGACACACACGCCCGCCCACTTATACTACTAATCACACACACTCACTCTTTCTCTGCCAGATCCTCTGACACGGAGCAGTCAGACTGAGAGAAAGAGAGACGTGCAACAGATAAATGGAATTACAAGCTGTAATAGATAGAAACAAGAAGGGACAAAGAAGAATTAGAGAGAGAACAAGATAGACCCAGGATTACTATTTCTTCTTATTCTCCTCACATGGACATAAAGGGGCAACTGAAAACTTGTCATTGCATGCTTCTGCATTATGCCCACGCTGGTTTCATTCTCCCTGGGACAAAAACACTGAAGTTTCTCGACCTCCATTCCACAAACAGACCTTGAGTTTTTCCACCATGTCTTGGGACTGCGGGTTGAGATATGTCTTCATGCCTCCTGTGTTGCAGCTGGGCGGGGTATGTGCGTTGCGGGACGGCGGCGGCGGCGGCGGCGGTGGTGGCAGTGGCGGCGGCGGAGGAGGGATGGGGACTGTATGCGGCCGTGAGGAGCTGACAAGCCGGCTGGGGCTGGAGGCCGTTCAGCGGCTGGCTAAGGACGGCTGTCGGCTGCTGCAAAACCACAATTACCGGCTGCCCGACAGAAACCAGGCTGTGAGTAGAGAGTGTGATAATGGCATTGGAATTTTAAAATGTCATTAATATCATACAATAGTGATATGACAGATGATGTCGTTCTGTGAACTTCTTGGTCTTTCCCCATGTAATCTGCCGGGCAAGTGGTTGCTATATGGTTAGAATGAGTAGAGAGTAATGGACGTCACCATGTGGTAAATGCTATCATTATTGTCATCACTTTTAAGTGCACACACACTTCAGGTCTGGGTTACTCACAGACTGGGATCTGGTATCTTGTGAGTAAATCCTCATCATAATTTGTGTTGCTTTCAATTTGAAGGACCGACACACATGCACACATATGAACATCATCTACATGAGTACATGAGGACACATCTGTGCTCTGCCATGCACTCACACAGGCACAGTCTGATTAATAATGGCTTAGTGCAATGTGATCTCATGTTCTTTTTACAGTCCGTCAAGTACTGAGTGTGTGTATCCATGTTCACTTATGTGAGTTTGCTGGCTAAGGCCTTTATCATCATGTGTGGGAGCTTGTGTGTGTGTGTGTGTGTGTGTGTGTGTGTGTGTGTGTGTGTGTGTGTGTGTGTGTGTGTGTGTGTGTGTGTGTGTGTGTGTTCGTTCACGCACTGCTGGCACTGTGGCAGGCTGAGTCAGTGTGCGCGTATAATGATCGGGGTGTTAGGGAAGCGTTGTACTGTATAATCCTGCTTTACAGTACACCTGAGGGCAGGAAATGAAGCAAATGCAGTCTGATTTCACCGTACATCACAATGCATGTGTTTGTGAAATCCACTGCATATCTCATCAGCTTGGTGAGTTTGACTGAAGCCCAGCCTTGGGGATTTTCAAAGTTCATATGATTTTACTTTCATTCTTTACATGCAAAGGTAAAAACATACTGTATTTTACAACACCATTAGCACTACATGAAACTACAGAGAAATATTTATGCAGGGTTGTTAAAGCAGGGATGCAGTAGAGAGAGGGTTGAACTGGACTCCTAACTGCACACTATATACAGATCCTTTAATTTATTAAACAATTTAACCACTTTTAGCTTAACTTAAATCTCATAAAGTATCCCTTAGTTATCTTAAACAAGTTTAAGTTACATGGGGGCAAACCTCACTCGGTTAAGACTTTTCCTAAAAGTTTGAATATTATTTTTTATTTTAAAGTTTCTAAGCCCTCTGAGGATCAGTGAACTTACATTTTTACATTTTTATTTACTGCTAAATCATCATTGTTAGTGAATAAATATCAGAATTCTTTTATGTTGTATATTTCCCCTTTTTAAAATGCAGTTGTACCAACAGAGAAATAATTTTTACAGAGGCATACAGAACCAAGACTTTTTCTGATGAATCTTTAAATGCAAGTAAAGATCATGAAGTTTGCAAACATACATATTTTAGGGTGGGTTGAAGGGAAATGTGTGTGAAATTATATACAAGAAATTCTACCCTAATCCTATAGCCTCAAAGAATCCTGGAACAACCGGGATCCAGATAAAAATGATTGATGTGACATTGTTGTAGAGTGAGGAAACAATGTTTTCTTTAACTTAAAATCTACTTAAAGAGAGATTTGAGGTAAACATTGGGAACAATGTTGATGAATTAATGTTAAAAGGTTAATGATGAAACGCCCAGGTTGTTCAAAGGTCCTTCAGTCTACACACACATGCCCTCTCTGTTGCTTGGGTGAAAGTAAGCATGAGAAAGTCTTTTTTTTTTTTAATAGAAGCAGCATCAGTAGCTCATGCAGGAGTTGTCAGTTTGTCATCAAATTATCATTTCTGTTTAAGGCTTTTTCTGCAGGATGCAAAAAATTTCATAAAAATATTATGATTGCCTGTGTGCCTCCATATACTAGAATACAAGTACAAAAAGATGCAAAACACTGACATTTCAAACTTATCATAGCACAATATTATCAGAAAAAGGGGAGGCAAAAAATATACAATGTTTGCTGGATTGAAAAAAAAGAAATTAGAAGTATGAAATAACATTGCCAGGTACTGAGGTGTCATCACTGTGACAGCTATATGTCACTTCTGTGCAAGCAGTGAAAACCATACACAGTACGACCAAAAGGAGGAAGAAGAGGAGAAAGATTGGGAGATTTACAAAAGACGCACAATAACAAAATGCAGAAAATATCCTTCAAAAACAATCATTTTTCCCCTGCTTTATTCTTCCAAACTTATGTGTTTAGCTTATAGTGATGTTGGATTGTGTTATGATTTAAAAATCATCAATCATGTTGCATGAACCGACACTTTCATTCACAGGTTCCGTCAGACGTTATGATAAAAGTATGAAAGGAAATTAATCAAATGATTCTTGCAGGTCTGTGGGCTTGGAAAGATCCTCTTAGTCTTTTCCAAGTGTATAGGAAGCACATGTTGATCTATAATCATGTGTAAATGTGTGCATAGGGAAGATGCTTTTCAGTAAGGCGCCACAAATGTTAGATGTGTTTAACATAGCTTTGATGATCGTTTTTTCCAGTTCATTGTGCATCTTAGGCTGCAGAATGTAGCAGAAACCGAAACCAAGCAGCCAGCTCGATTCACCACAAAGACCGCTCTCCTTTTACTGGGTTGTCATGGTGATTTTTATTTTTTTATTTTTTTAAAATTTCCTTTTTTTCCATGACAGACAAGCTCTGACAAACCTGTGTGGGCTGTTTCCATAGTGATATAACTCATATGTGCACTGGGTGCATCTCTGCCTTGTAGTCACTTCAGACTTGCATTTGTACTTTTCCGTATTTGGTTCAGCCATCAGAGTTTACCAAAGGTCAACCTGCACAGAGGATTAAACAAGGTCACAGCATGCATGATGACACACACATACACAAGCCAGCTTTTTGGGCATCCTGTGTTACCTTCTAATAGTTATAGTTAGAAATTATACTATTTGTGTGTTGCATGCATGTAAAGTTGCACATGTGTGCGCTGCTGACCATAAAAGCATTGTGTTTTCATATTCTTATCCATTATTTCCAGGAATCAGGTTCAGAGCTATCACAACACTGATATGGCTTCGTCACTCTCAGTCTCTCTCTCACACACACACGCGCGCACACACACAGGAACAGGAAGGGAACAGAGAGTGTTTCCTTTAGGCTTTCCATGAGGCCCACCTTTCCTCTGAACAATGTCATATTGATTGTGTGTGTGTGTGTGTGTGTGTGTGTGTGTGTTAGAGAGTGAGAGAGAGAAAGAAAAACAGACAGACGGACAGACTGAGTGAGCGACAGATATATGGATGATAAACGAGCCTGTCTGGCACACAAGTTTTGATCTTGTAAGAGGCTGAATATATATGCTGCATCCTTCCTTTCTCATTCTGTGCGCGCAAATTAAACACTTTCACATGTGTCTGTGTGTGTGAGAGAGACTGTATACGCAGTCTATGACCCTGTGAGGGGCACAGCAAGTGCATGTCCCCTGCTCTCTGTTGTCTGTCCCCAAATCCAAACTTCTAGAGGACAAAATCTGACAATTCAAACGAGACAAAGATAGAGAGAGACTTGGCTAGAATGTCATGCAGAGAGGAAAGAGAAAAAAGTGTTTCCAGATGTGTAGAGAGGAGACAGTGAGGAGGGAAGGGTGGAGGAGAGGTGGAAGTACAGATGGTTGAATTGAAGGAAGGGATGGGGAGGAATGAAAGGAAAGAGACTGACACACCTGTTAGCTGAGAACAAGTGACTGTCCTGAGTGATGATGTCACAAAAACATTTATGCAGGTTAGTTTTTATCTTTTTTTCTTTACTGTTGATAAAGAAAAAAATATCCATCTCTAAACTTGCCAGAAATGTCATATCCAACTCCAGCTCATATCCAGCTTGCCATAGTTGGGTGACCATTCGAGTGTATTACATAATTGCCAATTTCATGTACTTGTTTTCAACTTAATATCAAAGCATGTTGCCATTTTTAGCAGAGACCAAAACAAGAGCATCTTGAAACTGATCATTTAATTCTTGTAAGATTCTCTTTTTCTCATCAATGTGTTTAATAACATTCAGAAATCCCCTTATAAGCATTATAATTTTCAGTTGGATTCAAATGTCTCTTTCTCAGTCACTTCTTCTTGTATTTCTCACTTTTCCCCACGCTCCTCCATGTCTCTCACTTTCCATCACGGTCTCTTGCCCTTCATCTTGCTTTCTTTTCTTGCTCTTTCTCTCTTTTTATGTTACATAACTTTCTGACCCCCCTCCTCCCCTCCACAGTGTTTGAGTGTCTACTTTGTGTATTTTTCCTTTTTGTGGCTTACGTTCTTTCTCAGGCTAAATTGATGTTGTTCGCTGCTCCGTTTGCACTTATTCTTTAGAGATTATTTGTGTGTGTGAATGCATGTACAAGCACTATAGTTACATTTAAATAGTGGCAGTGTTGCAAGTTTTACTTAATGTTGTGGGGCATTTTCTGGAAGCCTTTTGATCTTGACTGTGTGTATGTGTTATAACACTGCCTTCCTCCATTGTTGTTTTTCTTGGCATCTATGTAAAGAGAGTGATTGTGTTATCAGAAAGATCAATAGTTTGCCACTTTATCAGGAGCACAGCAAAACATTTTACTCTCCTTTGTTTTTACAGTAGTTATACTTGCTTACATAATCTCTCTCTTTTTGTTTTTTTCACTGTATTTCTGGGGCAATTTTCCATCATTTGATAGTTATTGGTGTAGAGAGACAGGAAAGTTCAGCAGAGATAAAGAACAGAGAACTGTGATTAAAAAAAGTCCTGCTTTAAATTTGAACCCTGGATGCTGTGGTCTAATGGCATGTCCCCTTTAGACCACTTAGCCACCAAACTTGTTATCTTGACATCACATCTGGCCACTGGGTGTGGTCTGGGTTCCAGCCTAAAATGTAATTAATGGCATGCAGTGTCAGATCTCTTTACATCAGCTGTCACTACCTTATTTATCAGTTGTGTGCATCTTTGTGTTGCTAATCCTTGAGGACATTTAATTTCAGCATGTTACATAATGAACTGGCAACGATAAGTAAGACAACTGGCAGTGTTTTCATGTGGTTGTGTAAGTTAATGATAGTTATAGCAGAATTGAGAAATTTAATTAAAGAAAATCTAAAATGGCAGAATGAGGTACTGAAATGTCAAAATTATAGGAAGTTTCAGTCATCTCATCGAAGTCAAAGATGCTCTAAAGAGAGTCCTAAACCAGACTTTGTGCTGCTGTGAAGTGTGAACAGCACCAGTTATGTTTCTTCGAGTGCTCAGCCAAGATAGAAGCTCCGCTGCGAGGAAACAAACCAGAGTCTCTGCAGTGGTGGGCGAGTGTTTTTTTTCCTTTTTTCTTTTTAATCTACCAGCAACTACCTGAACGCCCCAAAAATGAATTGTTATAAAGTGTGAAAATAAATAAATAAAAATATTCCATGTTGTATCATCAATACCATAGCCCCAACGTAAACATGGACAGTGAACATGGAACTGAAGCTTGACTTGACACAAATTCACCTCATCAGGCTTTATAGTCAATACATCATACAACAACCTCTATCCTTAGACGCTTGAATCAGATGAGGAAAAACTCCCTCCCAGAATACCCCTCAAAACACAGTTATAAAGTTATTAAACGCGCGCACACACACACGCACACACATGCACACACAAACACGTCCGCACACACAGACACATGCACACACACAGACACACACACACACACACACACACACACACACACACACACACACACACACACCAGTTTGGGGATATTGTTTTCTCTCACCCATGTCAGATTCCACCTGCTGTCTCTCAGGATCAGACCGGTCCTTTCATGATCAAAGACACAGAGGGAGAGAGTGTGTGTGCGTGTGTGCGTGTTTGCTTCTTCGTGTCTACCTGTCTATTGACTTGTTTTTGTGTGTCATAAAGGTGTCTGTGACTGCATCAACAGTGCTCTGTGTTAGGGCGCCACGATGTCTACAGTAAGAATCCAGATTCCAGATGTTGTGATCACAGTTATTGATTAGTGCACTGTTGGCACTTCGTATGAACCTTAGCACCCTTTTACCACTTTTTTCAAACCTCAGCTTATCACCACTGTTATATTATGTAATTTTGGCAACTAAATGTCGATATACGACTAAACACAGCTGTGTGCCTGTCTGTATTAAAGCAAGAAACACTGCAACAGAAAGACAACCCTGCACAGATAGCTCTCTGTGTTTGTGCTGATTGCTGCTTAATCCCTGTGGCCGCGACAGGGACTGCAGCGAGCAGCTGGAGGAGAGACATTGCTTCTTTATCTCTCCTCCTGCTCCTGTCCTCTGCCTTTGATCTCCCTCTCCCTTCCCCTTCTTCTCTCCTTTCCTCAGGGTGTTTTCTTATTGTGCTCCTTTGTCCATCTGGAGCTCTGGTCCCATTGCACTACCGCTGTGTGTGTGTTTGTGTGTGTGTGCCGGAGTCACAGATCAAGTTGCTGTTCATTTTTGGAGCAGGAGATAATTTCAAGTGTCGGCCCATATACGTAGGTATCCCCATTTGTATTTACTATACAGTACCATTTCTTTTAAAGGCAGGAAATGCAGTACTTCCTGCTATTTGTGCCTGCATGTGTGGATTGGTGTGAGAGTGTGGGTGCTGCATTCACCTATGTGTAGGAGAAAAAATTAAATCTTAAGTGAAAGGGCCTGGACAATAGAGCCCAACTGATACTGGATTTCTGAGGTCAATAAAGATGTAGGTATTTGAGAATTTAAAAAGTCTGACTACGATAGATTGTCTGGTATTCGTTCTTTAACATAAAGGCATTACATAAAAAACATCTTTCATTATGATCCCTTAAATTTGTTCAATAAAGAGTTGTGAACAAGATAGTATGTATTGAGTAATACAATTTACAGTTGAAAAATAAACTCGTCAATGCTCTCTGGTGGATAGAAATTTAATGGCGACACAGTTTGTAAATTTCTTCAAACATATGTTTGGGATTTCTGTGCTGTAATTCCTCGTTACTTATTGGACGTCATATACAGTGCACAGATACCAGTATATCTTTTAAGAAGCTACAATAGGCCTATAATATCAGCTTGGCTCACTGTGTGACAAGTTGTCCCTCTGCATTTCTCTCTCAGGAGGCAGTGGGGAGAGTTTGTCTGAAGGAGAGAGGACGGGACGTGTTGGTGTTGCAGAGAGTGACATCGTCAGTGACGTCGCCATCGGACCGGCCCTCACCGACATCTTCAGGGGGCGGGTCTAGGGAAGAGGAATGCGACAAGAGGTCAGTCCCTCCTACTACATAATAAGAGCCCTCCAAACAAACAGTAGCAACAAAAACATAATCATAGTACTCCTCCTCTTTTTTAGATTCCTACTTTGGGATCTCAGGTTGCAACCACGTATTCTTGCACATACATGCAAAATATCAGTAGTGCTGTCAACACTGTCTGTGCGTGCGTGTGTGTGTCTGTGTGTGTGTGTGTGTCTAAGATAATGAATGCTTTAGCTTCTGGAACAGAGCAGGAAGAAGAGAATGGCTTTTTGTTTTCATCTGAAAGGGAAACAAAGATGACACCAAGACTGGTTTACTTCCTTCCAAAAATCCGTATATACGTTGGGGATTATATATATATATGTGTGTGTGTGTGTGTGTGTGTGTGTGTGTGTGTGTGTGTGTGTGTGTGTGTGTGTGTGTGTGTGTGTGTGTGTGTGTGTGAGTGTGTGAGTGCATTTCCTCGAAGTTGATTTCTTTGTAGAGTGTCTGTTTTTGTCTGTATATGCCAAGACCTAAGGCACAATGTAGGGAGTGTCAGTGACAGGCAGGTTATATGTGTGTGTGTGTGTGTCTGTGTGTGTGTGTGTGTGTGTGTGTGTGTGTGTGTGTGTGTGTGTGAGAGAGTTTGTGTATACAATGCTCACCATCGTGAGTAGTAATCAGTTCTCTCTGAGGGCTACTGTAGGGACTGTCAGAGAGAGGGTTGTAATCTCTGAAGCTCTTAGCTGACAGGGGCAGACGGCAAGGCATTTACCACGGGAGAGTACCCTTCCTGGATATGCAAAGCTTAAATGAGGGTTGGTCCTCCAGACGTGTTCAGATATGAAGATGACCACCGTGCTAGCTACACTCGCGGAAGCAGAGGAGGACATAGATGATGAAGATGATGATGATGAGGAGGATAGAAATCCTGATGAAAATACTAGCAGTTCAGAGATCTGTACATTTGATGTTCCCCATTTCCAGTATATCGATGACGACGATGTTGAGGAAAATAAGGAGGAAGAGAGGGAGGGGAGATGGAGGGATGGAAGAGGTCGTACTTTGTGTTCACGCTCTAGTGAGGAAGATTGTCGTGACTCTGCGTCTTACAGATATGTGGTGGTGTCGGGAACGCCGCTCAAGATCTTGGAGCACCTACTAAGTGACCTGCGGTTGGATGACCAGAGAGGGGCACCAGAGAGCAGGGAGAGCGGTAAGTTTTGAGACACACACGTAAACACGTTTGGTTTACACTGTGTACATAGACACATCTATGACAGGGCATCGATACACATAGTGTGGCTGTATGTCCATTTCAAGAAACAGAGATAGAAAGGATTAGAATTTTAGTAAGAATAAAGTTAGGGAAACAGTTTGTCATGTAAATAAAGCAGATGAGATGTTTATAAATGCTGTTTGACCAAAGGTGTATTTAAAACTAAGTACTGGACCTCCCTCATTCCATTTTAGTGCCACACAAGTTACAACACAGCCCAGCCTGTACCTTTCTCTGTCTCAACTTCCTCAAAGTGGGTTCAAACCATACTCTGGGTGCGTGCGTGTGTGTTTGTGTGCACGCACGCTTGAGTGAGTCAGCCCTCACACCACATCCAGGTGCGTGTGTGCGTTTCTTTCAGCCATGGAATTGCTTTAAAATGTGAGGAACATTCAAGAAGTTAAATGCTCTGATGAGTTAGTGAAACGATGCCCTCAGGGGGCTTTAGGCATTTCTGCAGCAGACAGTTTCACCAGGCTGTTAACTGTCATCTCATTTTCAAAATCCTCAAGTCTCCTTTGTATCTACTTGGTTCTTTGACAGTGCAGCAGTTACAGTACTACTATACTGTTTAACCTCGGGAAACGTTTTGTCATTTGTTTTATGTCAGCTTAGTGAACATAGACCACGCTGAAAGTCTTTACTATTTTTGCATGTAGTCGCTCATCGTTTAGTACGTAAACTATAGCAAGAAGTTAAAAACGAGTGAAAAACTGACAAGGTGACGTGTTTGAATATCTTGTTTGGTCTGATCAATAGTCCATAGGTCCGTAATCCCATAGGCACCCAGTTTACCATCAGCAGAGAAAAGCAGGGGATGCCCCTGTTTCAGGGTTAAAATGGTCACCACAAACTCACTTAGTTTTATTATGTCCTGTTTATAATGTAATAATGCAGTATGTGCCCCATTTTGTCTCGAAATATTGCCAATGTAACATAATTATTCCTGCAGAGATCAAAAGAAAAATGCATGTTAGTAAAAATACAAACTAATTTCTTCTTAATGGATCTTATTTTCCTCTAATTAAATTCAGCATCACATTCAGGGACATCTGGGTCTCAACCTGCATTGTATAAAACCCTGCTCTTGCCTGTTTGCACTGTTTTAAGACAAGGCGCCTTTATGTATCAACTCCTCAGCGCCACCAGTTCCCGGCAGTCCGCAGGGAGCCATCTCACTGAATTGCAGGAAGCAGAAGAAGAAAGAGGGAGAGATGAGTGTAGGAGAGAGAGAGGGAGAACTGAGATGGTCTTTGTGGAGGAAGACCGCCTGATATTTATTCACTGAAAAGAGAAAAGACACACTTTTTTAGGCTTTAGGCAATTTTTTTTTTTTTTAGAGGGAGTGGAGGGAGAGGCAGAAGCAGAGATGCAGATCAAGAGTGTATGTGCATGTTTGGCTGTCTTTGTCTCAGTGTTTGTGTGTCTATCTTACGGTCTTGGTGCACTGAATAAGCATGAGGGTGTGCATGTGTGTGTGTTCAGGCCCTCTGGGGTGGTGTTGAGCATCAGTGTGCCGTTTTAGTGGGCTTAGCTGTGCAGCATGTTGAACAGGCTCGAACACGCTTCCATAGAGAGAGAGCGGTTACCCCTACCACCCCTCCTCACGTACACTTAAAAACACACTCACAACAAAAACCACAGAAGCAGATTATTGCGATTAGTTCAGCACACACGCAGTTTCTCTCTCTTTCCATTCTCTCTCACAAGAGATAAACTCCCCAAGGTCAGAACTGAATGAGTTATTCATCAGGGTGCTGTGTGCGTTTGGGTGTGTGTGTTGCTGTGTCTATGAGTGTATTCGTTTGACTTTGTGTATGCCAGCAGGCAAATGCAGAGGGCATATGTTGAAGATGAAAATGGATATTTATCATCACAGAGAGCTGAGAGAGGGCGAGTGTAGGAGGGTAGTAGTGGCGGGGGGGAAATGTAACTGGCAAGAAGGAGAAAATGAAAAACGGGGGTGTAGAGTGTGTGTGTGTGTGTGTGGGTGTGTGTAGGTGGGTGTGTGTGGGTGTGTAGGTGGGGGTGGGGGGGCACTAACAGAGAGCATGGAAAAGACCAATAGCTGGTCAAGAAAGAGCTCTACATCCACAGGCCGAAGAGAAAAAAAGAGAAAATGACAGGAAAGTAAGTCACCAGGGTTTTGAAAAAGTGATAAGCTCAGTCATACCTGCCTAAAAATATTTCTTGAGAAAAGCTGTGTTTTTATTTCTAAAGAGAAGACACTTGCTTAAATATTAATGCCGTGGCCTCTGCTCAGTCTTCTATAATTGATTTCTTTGCTCTCTGCCTAACAGAGCCATATTTGGGTCACACATTTTCCCAGGGAAAGAGTTTGACACCACACACATGCACACAGACACAGACTCACACACACCACAGCTCCCTCACACCACCAACAACGGCTCATTACCCATCTGCCACGAGGGCTGTTTATATTCGGTTCTTACTCATGGAACACCTGCTGAGTCTCTCAGACATACACACATACACTCTTGCCACCTCACTTGCACATTAGCTTGCTCTACTCTGATGCGTTTCTTTAGTTTTTGAAGTTGTTAAGAATATGAGCCCAGAGGAAGAAAAACCTGTATCTCTTTGTAGTGATATAAATGTTTGCTTTGGTTTTTCCCTAAAGCCTCTGAAAACGTCCTAGTATTAGCATTTATCTATAACATAGAATATCCTTGACAAATAAGCAACAATCAGAGTTAATATTTGGAAAAAAGCCTCTTTTGGTATCATTTATTAAAGCTTCATCAGGACTATGTGCGCGGATTTGGAAGAGATTTGATTGACAGTGGCTGGCAACGTAAGTGACCTTTAACCTCTTGTACCCTAAACTCCTGCTGTGCAACCAAACTTTGGTCAAACCCACTGAACTTTATTCTTACTTCTAGTGTACATCCCACAGTCTCCAAAGATACTAAACATTTCATAGTATCACCTTTGATGTGGCGAGCCTGTCACCAAACAGTTGCCTATATTCACATCCAACAGACACAGAGCAACATTAGCATTCAGCTCACCAGCTAGCCTCTAACCTTGACTGTTTGGTGCTGGGCAGGTAGTGTAAAATTAGTTTTTAGAACTTTTTCACTGAAAAAAGCTGCCTGCTACAGCCCAAACTCATGCGTGAATCAAAACAGTAAAATTGTGGGCCGGATAACCATAACAGTGAGCTGAAAGATGCTAAAACGCTCTGTAGAGCTGAGGGCGACTTCACAGTTAGGTGACAATTCTCTGTGGGTTCATCACTACGAGCAACCCCTTTCCACATTACACACATTACATAATTTTATCTATCATAAATAAAATTATTGATTACTGCAGCTGTAAAACTGATACGGGGTTAAAGTGTATTGGATATATGCTTTGTAAAGTGCCTACCATTCATTAGTTCAAAATGTAGACTGAGGAAATCAGAGTTGAAGTCAGGAAGAAAGGCAGAAACTAAAAGAAACGTTTTATTGTGACTTTCCAATTCTTAATTCTACAGATAAGGAGAAATCTTCATTTGGACCACTTTGTACGTAGAGGGTTATTAAGTGACTGATGGTGTTTTTCCTGTCTTTCAGAAATGTTGCTGGATGACTTTCTGTTGACCTACCTGGTGTTCATGTCCACCCATGACCTCTGCCAGGCTCTTTTGGGACAATATCCTTACTGGCAAACACATGCACAAACATAATTACACTCATATCCTTTCAGCTTACACACTATCCTTCGTTGTCACTTTGACCGCTTTCACCTATAGCAGCGCCCGCTGCAGGGGCCAGGAGGAGGGCAAGGACGCTCTCTTCAGAAAACGTAAGGTACTGCAGCTGGTATCACACTGGACCAGGCTTTACAAGGACTTCCTCAAGGAAGAGGAGCACGTCAGGAGCTTCATGAAGGTACGACATTTATTGAGTTTGATCCTCCACCGTCATTTCATCGTGTCACAAAAGAACATCAGAATTCTCGTTCATCTTCATTTGTGTCTCTGGCTTGTTCTAAAATGGGGTTGTCCTTCCTCAAGTTTTGCACAACAGGACATTTGAGCTGCAAAGTGTGTATATGTGTCTTCCCTGATGTTCTTGTTAGCTGCATCTTCTTGTTAGCTGGAAATTTTTTTCAGCCTACAGGGGGAACCTTGGTGATGTTTTTTTTAAATCTCATCCCTCTGATATGGGATCAAACTAATAAGAAAGAGAAAAAAATACAGGCATTTCTATGATGTATCATAGTGGGAATGATGGAGTATAATCATAATATGTGGCTTTATGTTTTTTTCTCAGTTTTTAATAACAAGTAACAAATAAAATAAGCAAAATTTTTTCTACTGTGTTCTTCCACTGATGTGTACAAAACAGTATTGACACAGGACACCAAGGTCATTGAAATCACACACATACAGATTCTCAGTGTCACATCATTGCCACATTTCTCACTACAAACGCTGCTTGTATCTGCTGTGTTCCTGCTATATTTTTACATAGTCGGCCAAAGCGGATTTTAATACCTGTGACAACCGTCACACACACGCACATAACATGATCACACATGGACAAATCCACACACTTACCCACAACAGCCGCATACACTCAACAATCACTTGTCCCTCCTTAACCTGACTGCTCCATTGCTCGGTGCTGGGTTGCCATGGAAACCCAAGTGCAAGGGTTGGCATGGGTATAATCTCATATGGAGTGCGTAACCCAGGTGATAGTTGCCTAGTAACAGAGGAATGAGAGGGGAATTGTGATGGGGGGCTACGGTGGGTCAGTGACAGTGATAAGCAGGTGTGTGTGTATTTGTGTGCGCGTGCACGCGCATGTGTTTATGTTTGCAAGTTGTAACTGTTTCTTCCTCCTGAGCTTTCATTCTAAGTACTAATGCTCCGCCATGCACACACACTGACACACACAGACACTACAGAGCGTGCCTAGTCACCCATTCAAGTACAAGGTACAGAATTTGTCTGATGTTTGTCTACATAATCTACCTACACAGCATAATTTACACTTGATGGTACTCAGTAAATGAGCTGCACAGACTGGAATGTTAATGCCATGTAGTCTTATTTTGTTGGTTTAGATGATCTTCTTAATCTCAATGGTATGTCATACCTTACAGTAGCAAGAAAAAGTGTATGAACCCTTTGGATTTAATTGTTTTTATGCATTAATGGGTCATAAAATATCTGATTTTCACAAGTATACACAAACACAATGTGCTTAAGCTAATAACACACGAAAAAATGTAACCTTTCACGTTTTAACATTTAACATTGACACTGTTGGTGGAAACAGTGAGTGCACCCTTGGATTTAACAACTGGTCGAACCTTTGGAAGCAATAACCTCAAACTTTTCCAGTTGCTGTGGATCAAGACAAATTTTCAACCACTCTTCCAAGCTGCTTCAGCTCAGCCATATTCTTAGGATGTCTAGCGTGAACGGCTCTGTTGAGGTCATTCTACAGCATCTCTGTTGGGTTAACTCCAAAAAGGAGATTTTCTTTGCCTGAAGTCATTCTGTAGTAGATGTACCTTGATGTTTAGGGTCATTATCCTGCTACATCACCTGAATTCTACTGAGCTTCAACTGGTGGCCAGCCACACTGACGTTATCCTGTAAAATACCTTAATAAACTTGGGAATTCACCTCGGAATGGGCCTGGACAGCTTGTCATCATTCCCCTCAATGATGACAAGCTGTCCGGGCCCAGAGGCAGCAAAGGATCCTCAAATCATGAGTCTCCTCCCACAAGTCAAGGTGCTCCATGGCAAACATCAGGCGTGCAGCTTCATGCAAACCAACAATTCTTCAAAGTAGCTCTAACCCACACCTCCATCTGGTTTCATTGACTGGTCTGCTAACTCCTGACTCCAGTTAGCTTTTGTTGATGTCATTAGCCGAGGGGTTATCATACTTTTTGCAACCTACACTGTGAATTTCTGAATGAAGTATTCAATATGGACATGAACAATACAATAATTTGTGTATTAGTTAAAATTGATTGTGTTTGCTCATAACTGTAACTTACATGAATATCTGACCATATTTAAATACAGATTTATACATAAATGTGGCTAATTCCAAAGGGGACACTTACTTTTTCTTGCCACTGTAGCTTTGCCTCTTTGTCCTTCTTGTCATTGTTTCATAAATAAACAATGTCTCTGAAATTCAACGTTTCACTTGCCTACAATAAGGACTGGAAATGTTAAAAGGTTGATCCGCTCAAATTAAGAAAAAAAACATTTTCTCATGTTTTTACATCAGCCCCCTAGTATCTGTATGGTATCTAGCCATACAGATATTAGGTTTTAAGATGTCCAATTGAGATTTATTCTGCCACCCCACCTCAATTAATATGAATGGAATTTCATTTATGATGTTCAGAGCATTGAAAAATGATTTGGGGGAACAAAACCTATAAAAAATTGCATGCTCTCTTTCAGCCATTACAATTCTGAAATGTTAAGGTGTTTGTGTTATCCTACGACTGCGCGTAGGTTGTTGTAACAGGCAGGTAGTCCGGTATCCGTTTGATATGGAGCCATTGTAGAATGATGGTTTGATGGTCTGTGCCTGGTGAATAGTAGAGGCAAAGTCTGAGTGCAGCTAAAGACCAAAGACTAAGGCATTCAAATGTTATTCCTGCAGCCCGTTGCCAGCCTTTCTGATAGCTCAAACAAACAAATATTTTACCATCAATCAACAAGTGTCAGCATGAGATTGTGGCTGCAATGTCATGGATCTTGGTTTTCTTCTCTTTGTCTTTCAGACCCTGTACAGGTGTGTTTTAGAAGATCTGTATGAGTTCCCCGTTCTGGAAAAAGATCTGAAGGAGTTCCAGAAACTTCTGCGTCGCAGACAGTAAGTGGGTTTGTCTCTGCACAAGGCCTTTGTTCTCGATTTTTCTCCCCCCATGCCTTACCGCATCCCTCCCCACTATTGTGCTTGTTTCTTACAGCACCGTGGATGACTGTCCTCCAAACCAAAAGGTAAGCCAAACAGAATGGGGATGCTACTTGACACTGTCCGCTACATTTTATTGATGCGACATCAAATCTCTAGCTCTAGCTTTCAAATGTTTTAATGATATGAAAAATATATAATTTTTTTTTAAATATTTGATGTGAACTGACAACAGGTCAAAGTACCAATACCTTTTCTACTACTTAAATTAGTCTTTCATGCCAATAGTATTTACGGATTTAGGAAGTTATGGGAAAAAGTAAAATATTTACAGTTAATCATAGAGTAGACTCTGAGGTCGATAGAGGTTAAACAGTAATAAATAAATCTGAGCTGTATAGGAACTGGTACAGATGCTGTGCGTGCATCACAATATTCAGTGAAGTATATACACAGTACTATGCATCCTTATGTTTCTTTTGCTCTCTCTCTCTGTCAGAGTAAACAAATGTATCAGCAGTTGAGTTTGAAGGAAAACTGTTTGCAACTCCGAAGTACACAGATCGAGACTAGAGAGGGTGGGTAACAGGTGCAAAGACATGCACACGCATATATACACAACACAAAACACAACACTGCCCAGGACAGTACACAATTACGCATAATGACCGTCTGTGAGTTTTAATTTCATGTGCACTAACAAATTGCTTAAATATAGTATGTTCAGTTTCTTTTTCTGTTTGAGTACTTGACAAAAATTAACTTAGGTCTCTTTCTTTAAATACTTGAGTCTTTTCTTCATCTGCTTCATTATGATTTTAAAGCATTTCGGCATTTTTGTTTTAGCCATTTACTGTGAACATTTTCATTGTATTTCTCAGTAATTTGTTGTGTGTACGTGAGCGCTGACTCCTACCTGAGTGTCCACACACACCCGTCACTGGAGGCCCATGAGCTGCTAAGGATTGTGGGTCTGAAGATGGACAGAACAGAAGAAGACATGGTGCTTGCTGTGGTTTCCCACACTGGAGGTACACACACAAACACAAAGAAATGCATGCACGATACATAGTTAGCATATTAGTAACCATAGTATTACCAAGTAATAAATTCCTTTAAGAATGCAAATTTTCTACACCAGTGGTTCCCACCACTGTTCTTCACTCTTGGCTCTAAATAATCATCATCATCATCTCTCTCTCCTTCTCTCTCCTTTTCATTTTATAGTCGTCTCTGCAGAGCGGAGGGTGTTACAGCCCAGTGACTGTGTGTATTCAGAGTCTCTGACCCCACAGGGAAAGCTTGTGGCCTGTCGCAGGGATCTCACTGAGATCTTGGTATGTAAATGCACTGTTCTGTCTGTGCCGCTGTCATTCTGTGACTTTCAATCATTCCATGTGTTTCATACACGCTGATAGAGGCTAAAGGGGCACTTTACAGGTTTAAAAGAAACCACATCATCTCAAAGGAATGATTATTTTGGAATTTGCAGCCTCTGATATTGTTGGTTGCCTCTGTATCATCTTCCGGCTACATTAGGCATGAAAATCAAATATTCTAATTCCCCAACTGACATATTTTCACAGTGTTACGATGATTCATGCATTATAAGCACTCTGGAAAGACTCAGGCCGGGTGATTGTTATTCATTTTGAGTCAGTAGGAGAGAAAAGGTGTGAGCCACAGTTATTTTGTTGCCCAACCGTGACGGCAGGATTGGAAAGTGCTGTATCAGGGCAAAGTATTGTTCTGTAATGGTATGTTTTTAAGAGTGGAGCTTCAGTTATGAATCCTTAAATAATTTTGCACTATTGGGCGTTTTACAAACTGCAGTTTTAGAGATTTTGGTTTCTCGATGGATGTGTGTATTTAGAAGCCTGTCAACAGTAGATTCTCTATACAAGATCAGTTAAAAAAACAAAAAACAACCTACTGTCCACATAGTAGTCTGGTAGGCATGTAATATTTAGTTTTATTTTGCATATTATCTGCCGAGCTAATATCAATTGTCAGGCTTATAAATGCAGAATTGTAATGAGTATAGTGACCTGTAAGCAGAGTTGGACAGAACAATTGTGTTGTAAGAATCAATGTTCCCCTCTCAGCTTTCAGTCCTTCTTGTATGTCGGCAAAAGGCACTTGCTCTCATGGCTCTGTGCTATATTCTTTCTTTTGGAAATGGATTGTTTTTGAATCCCCCACCAGTCTCATTGTTCTGAAGGTGAGATATTGTTGCTATTGTTTATCGGATTTAGAGATAGCCTTGTTTCTTCAAATAGACAGTATCTGTGTGTATCTGTACACACAGATGTTACTGTATTTTTGAGCATACGTGATACAGGGACACCCAACGTCTTTCTGTGCACTAACCTAACTCTTCTTTGTATGATTGTACATGCAGCCTCCTTTAACAGACAGTGCTGAGCTAAGCAGGAGGCCGGTGCGACTCCTGGGGATCAACACATGGGACGTGGCAGCTGCTCTCACACATCTGGACTGGAGCCTCTTCAAATCCATCCACGAGGTATACACTCACACACAAAAATATATGCATGTGGTGTGTACACATGCGGTAGTTTATAATAAATTCATATTCATGACAGAGATTGCTGGAACATAAGCAACAAAGATGCAAATGCTTGCTGGATCATGAGTACAGACCATCTTCTTACAGATGAGCGGTTGTCAGGAAGAGCTGAATATTTGTTGTGAAAATGGTGAAGCAGAGCACAGACATGTGGGATGTTACTGTATCTATAGGGAATCTACACAGTGTTTTGTGCTTGATTCTCATTCTCGAATATGAGCATTTGCTGCTTTTCTCTGTTTGTATGATTGTAAATTAATTGTATATGGATTTTGGACTGTTGGTCGGACACAATAAGCAATATTAAGATGTCATGTGGGCCTGTGGAAAATTATGATTGGCATTAAATAATTATGAGGTAACTACAATCTTCAAGGGAGAGGATATTATGGGATGTGTTCTTCTGAAAAGCTTTGTTTCTCACTCACATTCTTTCTTCCTTCCACATGCAGCAGGAGCTGGTGTACTACACCCTCAGCCGCACTCCCGGTACTGGCCACACGGCGGCGCTCTCAGTCCTGCTCCAGCGCTGCAATGAGGTCCAGCAGTGGGTCATGTCCGAGGTGCTCATGTGCGTGTCTCTCAACAAGAGAGTGCAGCTGCTCAAGAAGTTCATCAAGATCGCTGCTCAGTAAGAACTCACACACATGCTCAAACGTACGCAAATAAAAGTGTATTTATCAATCTCATCCAGATTTTGCATTTTGATAACATTTTTCTCATTTTTTGTGCCTATAGTTGTAAAGCGCAAAGAAATTTGAACTCTGCATTTGCCATCATCATGGGTCTCAACACAGCAGCTGTCAGCCGACTCAACCAAACCTGGGAGGTAAGTGTGTGTCTGTGTGGTTGTGTTTTCATGTTTAGTGAATTTATACACATACTTTGGGTTTCAAATCTAATTCTGAACAAACGTTCCTTTCAGAAATGTCCGGGGAAGTTCAAGAAGCTTTTCTCAGAGTTGGAGCTCATCACGGTGAGACTTAGTCAACAGAGACAGAGAAACATGCAGAGTGTGACATATGTTCCTCTTTTGATTGGATAATCAGTCTTGAAATCTCTCCTCCTTTTCACCTCCTTTTTTCTCTCCCCAGGATCCATCTCTGAACCACAAAGCCTACAGAGAAGCTTTCAAGAGGATGAAGCCTCCCAAGATACCTTTCATGCCTCTTCTCCTGAAAGGTATAATCTCCAACCCCCCAACACACACACACACACACACACACACACACACACACACACACACACACACACACACACACACACACACACACACCAAGACTTTATTTTTTTTGGTGAATGAAAACCTTAATACGACTGTCCACTGCCCTTAGATATCACATTTATCCATGAGGGAAATAAGACCTTCCATGATAACCTGGTCAACTTTGAGAAGCTGGTGAGTTAAGTCTGTTCTCTAACGTCTGTCAGTGTTTGAGTTTGTGTTTCAAACTGTTTGAATGTGTCCTTTCAGGAGTTTTACCTTGTTTTAACACTTATCTAGTGACTACATAGATAACAAGATGAGATGTGTCAACAGGTGATTAATTGATCAGTCACATAAATGGTAAATGGGATATAAATGCAGTAATTTATATAGCGCTTTTGCCTCCCATTCATCCATCCGCACTTACACATCAATGGCAGCAGGCTACCATGCAAGGTGCTGACCTGTTTCACTGTGTTGGCAAAGGACAATAGACATTTGGACAGGAGGAGCTGGCGATCGAACTGCCAACCCCGCAATTAGGGGGCGACCACCTCTACCTCCTGGGCCACAGCCGCCCCCATCATACATTCACTTCACAGCAATTAATCACAGCAGCAAGTTTTTTGAGTGTTTGAATTTTTACAAGTTGTGAAAGAGCCAAAAAGAGCAAAAAGAAAGAAACAAAAAGAGCCAAGTCAGTCACAATCAGGGGCTGGTTCGTAACAAAAAGAAAAAACTCAGGCTGAAATTTGTTTGATAATCACAAGTTGGAGACTCGTTCTATCCAATAGAGTCTGCATCAAAAAAGTCAGGGAAACACTGGTATGTTTTGTCAGCTGGTAAGGTGTTGTTTTCATTATAGATGAATCTGCTGATTGTTTTCTCAATTAATCAATTAGTTGTTTGGTCTATTAAATCTCAGAAAATTGAGAAAAATGCACATCATAATTTCTTAAAGCCAACGTACATGTCATCAGATTGCTTGTTTTATTTGGCCAACAGTTCAAAACCTGCAAATATTCAGTATACCTTCACATAAGACAAAATGGCAGCAAATCCTCACATGTGAGACGCTGGTACTTGACCACCTTATTATGAATATCTGAATATTTATAAAACATATTATATATGTGGTATTTTTTCTTGAAAAAAGAATGAAACGATTAATCATTATCAAAATAGTTGCAGATTAGTTTTCTAATTGATTAATCGACTAATTGTTTCAGCTCTAATTGGTATTGTTGATCAACCATGCAGTGCTGAAGCCATTTATTTTTGTTGTTATTTAGCAGGGTTTTTCTGCTGGGAGAATTTAAAGACAGCCACCTTGTTCAAATTTCCTTTTGCCTTTGTTAAAAAAACAATTCGGTGATCATTCAAACCCGTTTCAGGAGCGTTCAGATGTCATTTATGTCGGTATTTGTTGCTAAGGGGCAGTTTAAATCTGCCCTAGAATACTAGATCTTGATGGTTTGGACATGTCTTCTTCTAAACCAACAGCATATGATCGCAGACACAGTGAGAATGATTCGCCACTGCCAAAGCGACCAACCAGGTGAGTCTTCTTGTTTCTGGGTGAACTTCATTGGTGCAAACGATGCTAACATCACAAATGATGAGATGGGCTTATTGTCTCCCCTCTCTGACAAAGTGTTGTGTTGAATGGAGTATTTTATGTTTGGGTCCATCAATTGTGAGGAAACACCATCTGCAGTTGAGTTAGTGTACTGCTCCTGTGCTGAGTGCATTGTCTCTCCTGCTCAGTTTTCTATTACAGTTTCTAAGCAACCATTTCCAGACAGTCTTTTATTTTCTTTTACATGGCCATAATAGAGTCTGTGTGTTTACCAAATGTGTGTGAATGTGTGTGTTCTTGAGTCCGGCAGACAACTCTTCTGCGTGACTAATGCGCATGTTTTATGTCCGTCTCTTAGGCAACGAGGTAATCGGGGTCGACAGTGCGGAGGTGAGGGCGAGTGTTAACTACCTGCACATTATTGACAATCAGCAGACCCTTTTCGAACTTTCACACAAACTGGAGCCACGCGCTTAAACACACACACCACACACACACACACACACACACACACACACATACACACACCTGCACACTCCTAGACACACACACACAAACACGCTGGACACGGCGCAATGGAAATGCTCGCACTGGGTGACATGGAGGACGCTTTGTACAGCCAAATGTCACACACTCACACATACACTGCAACAAAATCCCACTACCAGCAGTGGTTACCAAGTGGACTATAAAGGTGCCATGTGTTTTGACCCAACCCATGAAGACACAGGGTTGCACTCTGGCTGCTCTCTAAAGACTTTATAACACGGAACATGTGTTTATAAAAGATTTATAAACACCGTACACACTCTGTGAACTGTCTACAGGAAGAGATTCTGTGCAGCACCACAGAGATTTGCCAAACTGAGACAGCGAGTAAAGGAGGCTGTAATTAGTTTGTACAGTATCTATTGAACTAAATATACCCTTGGTTTTGTTCTTGTGATGAGTTTTTGGTTATTTATGAGCCTGTTCAGCAGGCGGAATGTTCCTTTATTTCTGTCAAAGTCTTGTCGGTCCCACCCTGGAGGTCAGCAAGGACTTGATAGCCCTGTCATCATTTCAGTTACAAACACAAAAACATCTGTAGAGGAATTAGATTTGTTTGTAACCTGATGGCCAAAAATCTGCCCTACGATTGTCTCATATTATTTTATCTGCATATCACATATCTGCCTCGTGACGCATGTACATGCAGGATACATGTTACAGTTCTGTAGGTGTATGATGTGGAGCCATTTTTTGGCTATTGTGCTGTAGCATATTATAAAACACAAGCAGCAGCCAGTGCAGAAGCAGCGCAACACTTCGTCATACCTACACTTTTTACCTCTTCTCACCGAGGCTCTGTCTTTTAACTAAAAAAGCACAGCCTCAGTGAGTGGCAAAAGGTGCACCATTAACAGTGTATTGTACCTGGTATGTGAAGGAAGCATTTGCAAGAGGTTTTCACTGACTGACTGTGAGGTTTGAAACCCTACAGGTCTCCTGAACGTGCCAGAGTTCAAAAAATGTTGATGAACAGTGAACAGTTATTGGTTCTCCCTTCCATTTTAAAGTCCTGGTTGACTTTTAGCCAAACACTCCTCGTGCACTCTTCTCTATGATGTGTTTGTGTGAATAGATAACGCTTATTTTACATTGTATATAATATGGACCTATACATTTTTCAGTGCCAAATGCATTTTTGATTTCCTTGAATGAGCCCTGGAATTACGCCTTGTCCTTGATCATGTACAGCATATCTGACTCCTCGCAGAGATGCTTTCTGACATTACGATGACTGATTTTAGGGTGTGCGTATGTGTGTGTGTGTGTGTGTGTATATGATGTCCCACTCATCCTGGGTTGCTATGGAAACACAGCCCCATCACAGCCCCCCCCCTTTTTTTTTTTTGGATCTTGAGTTATATAGTTAACTTATAAGTCAATAAGTCAAAGCACTGCACCACAGAACTTTAAGAAAATAGCTTTATTCCACAAAATCATGTTTGTGAGGAGATTTTGACATTGATGATTCAACCTTACTGACTGAAAAGATCACTGCATTCAGAGGTGGTGTTGTGTAAACTGCCTTTGAAAACCAACACAGGGTGTGGACAGAATAATGGGAGCACTGTAAGGATTTTTAAAGCTTTGTTTCATCCATTAGGTATTTATCACTTTAACTGTGGTCCTCATAATTTTCACTCTCCAACTGCATGTTGGCAAGGAAAATGATCCTTTCTGAATCCAATCAGTTCTCATATTCAGGCAACGTATTCCTGTTGACACAGCCGTGACATGTGAAAAGCATCTATTGGTTATCCAAATCCCTGAGTAACCAGCCCGTCTTGTTCAGAAAATTATGACTCTGGCTCGCTCTGTTGAAATGCAGCATGGGTTGCAGGGAATCATTCAGAAATGACATATGATCGATGATGATACATAAATATTAGGACAAGAAACACATCTTTCAGAACCATGAGCAATCTATATGTTTAGCAGACCTTATTAGTGTTTGTATTATTTTGCCCTTGCCCTGTATCTGTTCATGCAGTCACTTCAGTTTTACATTTCTGCTGAGTGGGCGGAACCATCCAAGGGTGAGATTCCTAAATGTTATGTAGCGATTCATGTCAATGTGCATTGTTCAGATAGTTATAAAGCATGGGGGTGAAAGTGCAAAACAGTAAAATGTTGTTGCCACAAGTGTTCATCGTCATTTCAACGCTATGCCTTTCAGAGCACAGAGCTGCTTTCTCTTGCAGACCATAAGGATTCAATTACATAAGGGAGAACCTGAATTTCCCAAACTGTCTTTGTGCTTAAAGCATCCTTGATTCATTAGAAAAAGAAATTAATGTGATCTCAAGGAGAAGACTGATTTAAAAATAATTTTTGTGTTATGAGTAGCTTAGTCATTGTCTGCTTTAAAAACTCAAAGACGCTGCTGCTGTCACCAACACTTGTACAGATGATGTGATACTGACTGGAGCCAGTTAGAGTCACCCAAATTGATGAATTCAAACTGAAAGATTATTTGAGTCGTGTAAGTATTTGATATTATGGTGGATGTAAAATCTAAACCAATACTAAAGAAGTCTGTTTATTGTCCAGAAGGTTTTGCTTGAAATTACACGAGTCCTGAAATTATTTCTCTCCAGTTATTGATGGCCACAAAAATTACATAAACAATTTAAGAAGATAAGAATAAAAAGCTCAATTCCTATTCGGTTAACAGTAGTGGATAGGAACATGTACTAATTCGCCTTGTTCTATCGCCCATTCTCTTGAGATTTGTTTAAAATTTCCAATAAATTTGGATAAACACAGTTTCTACAAAGTGTTATGTGACAATGTTAAATGCTAAACCACAGTTTTGCTGTCAAACATTTTGCTAAAGACTAATTTAACATTTAGCTAAAAAGCTGAGTTACTGTAACAGCACAAGTGGAGAAAAGTGATGAGGTCAGAAAACTGACTGCACATTATAGAGCTATAGTTACCTAAAGTTTGCTAACGTTAGCTAATATTAGCCACCATAAGCTACTGGTCATACCAGAGCAAGTAAGGCTGTAGCAGCAAAACACAGCAGCAATCCACTACCTGAATGTTACTGGATTGAGCAACAACATGTTTTATTGCTTGTAAGTTCAGCTTTTTATGTGTAAGAGGAACACTGTTATTGCCAGAGTTACATGGTCACATTTGCAGATGCTTTTTGTGAAACCAGGTCAGTGATTCTTTGACTGCGAGAGCTGATAAATCAGATCCGTGGACTGTTCATATTCAATGTCATAGAAAGGCCTTGTAGTCATTTTTACAATTAACCTGTACATGACACACACACATGCACAGACACACCTCTGCTCACTGTGTCCAAAGGGCAGAATACTTGTGCTATATCAGTTATTTATTGTAATATATTGTTTATTTATGTATTTCAGAGGTGAAAAAACGTCTGATTTTATGTGCCATGTTCAGAGGTGCAACAATGGGGAAGTGCACACTTGAGAAGAAAAAGATGTTTGTGGTTTGAAGCTGCAATGCTGGAGTGTAAAAGTACCTGTTGTAATGTTTTTGTGGCCACATGAGGGCGGCAGAAGAGCATGTCAGTGTGATGATGCTCAATCTCTTTCCTCTGGTGTCAAATGCTTAAATGGAGGGAAACCCAGCAGTAGGCTGTATTTAGTGTTTTATCAGCCACTGTCATGACTGTGTAAAGTTGTATTTTTTTTTTTTTTTAAAGCAATGTTGTTTAAATTCTGTTTGCATGTTAAAACAAAAACACAAAGTTCACAATGCAAGGGAGGACAGATTAAAGGCTTTGTACTATTGTAATATTGTTGATGTGTAAATATATGCCTATGTTGGTATGTTGTTACGTTATTATTATTTATTTGTTGTAAATGGAAAAAAGTCAACCACAAAGCAATACGTCTCCTCTCGTCTCCCCTCAACCTTCGGACAGCTGAGGCCACATGTCTTTTCTAAAGCTGCGTTTTACTATGTCAAAAATTTTACTGAAAATGAATAAATTATAGGTTTTATGTGACATATCCAGGTGAGCTGTTGGTTTTTTCAGCTTGTGTTCAGACACTGTGTAGCTGTGTGCAACTGAAATTGTTTGCCAAGTGCATTTGACCAATCCTATCAGAGCAACAGTGCACAGACCCTCTCTGACACATGTAAAAGAAAGCAGCGTTTCAATTGTCTGCAAGAATCTTGCAGGGGGAAGAGGACCTTCAAACAGCTGATAATGAAGCTGTTTGAGAAGAAACAGCTTTTCTCTTTTCCTTTGTAACAAATTCAAAGAGACACAATATAGGAAATTCCATAGAGAACACAGAAATATGTCAACTGAACCCAGTAGATCCCTTTTGGATATTAAGTGTAAATTGACACGTAGATCATACATTAATTGGTTTTGGAGTCCTGGTCCATGTATCGTAAACCAGATTAGTACAATTTTAAAGCCTAGTTATAGAAAGAAAATGTGTATAATTTAAGTGGATTCATGAAAAACACTAACACGTTGGTAACAAGCATTTTTTTTTTTTTTAGGGTTTTTGCAATGAAAAGTTCAGTGCCAAAATAAAAGGAAACAATAACAGCTTTATGTTATGTTATGATCATGTTTGAGATCTTTGTAATAAATTCAGAGAGATACAGTACAGGATACTGCATAGACAACTCAGAAAAAAACTGATCCCAGTAGATCACTTTTGGGTACCAAGTATAAATTGACAGGTGGATTATATATAGTCAGGTCCATAAGTATTTGAATAGTGACACAATTTTTGTAATTTTGCCTCTGTACACCACCACAATGGATTTGAAACAAAGCCATCAAGATGTGATTGAAGTTTAGACTTTCATCTTTAATTCAAGGGGTTGTACAAAAATACAGCATTAACAGTTTAGCAATTACAGCCATTTTTATTCATAGTCCCTCATTTTCAGTGGCTCAAAAGTAATTGGACACTTGACTGACAATGAGTTTCGTGGCCAGGTGTGACCCCTTTCCCTCATTATTTCATGACAAATTAAGCAGATAAAACATCTGGAGTTGATTCCAAGTGTTGAATTTACATTTGGTAGCTGTTAGTGAGAAATCTCAATATTCTGTCCATAGAGGTGTCGATGCAAATGGAGGAGGCCATCATTGGGCTGAAAAAAAAAAACGAACCTATTAGACTACCAAATCAACAATTTGGTACATACTTAAAAAGCAGGAATACACATGTGAGCTCAGCAACACCAAAAGGCCTGAAGGACCACCAAAGACAACTAAAGTGGATGATGGCAGAATTCTTTCCTTGGTGAAGAAAAACCCCTTCACAACATCTATCTAGGTCAAGAACACTCTCGAGGAGGTAGGTGTATCATTGTCAAAGTCTTCAATCAAGAGACGCCTTCATGAATGTAAATACAGAGCATTTACCAAAAAGTGGAAAAATCCTGGTAAAACTCAAGAACAGAAAAGCCAGATTATACTTTACCAAAAAAGATTCTTTGCACAAATAAAACCAATATTAACTTGCATCAGAATGATGGGAAGAGAAGAGTATGGAGAAGGAAAGGAACGGCTCATGATCCAAAGCAAACCACATCATCTGTCAAACATGGTGGAGGCAGTGTTATGGCATGGGCATGTATGGCTGCCAATGGAACTGGGTCACTGGTGTTTATTGATGATGTGACTGCTGATGGAAGTCAGCTGCAGTGAAGGCCTGGCAAAGCATCTCAAGGGAGGAAACTCAGGATTTGGTGATGTCCATGGGTTCCAGACTTCAGGCAGTCGTTGACTGTAAAGCATTTTCATCCAAGTATTAAAAATAATCCTTATATTTATAAATATGTTGGTTTGTCCAATTACCTTTGAGCCTCTGAAAATGAGGGACTATTTATAAAAATGGCTGTTATTCCTGTAATTCTGGTTTATGTGATATTTTCTTAAGCCCGTTGAATTAAAGCTGAAAGTCTAAATTTCAATCACACCTTGAAGGCTTTGTTTCAAATCCATTGTGGTGGTGTACAGAGACACATATTTCCCCCTCTCAGTTATAACTCTGTAACTCTATAACTTTGTTTGATACTGTGATAATGTTGCTAAGCATTATTATGATGCAATAGTTTTTTTTATATAGATTAAAAAAAACACTGGAGCTCTCCTGAACATGCCAGAGTTGAACAGCTGTTAATGAACAGTGAACAGTTATTGCTTCTGTTTAATTCCCTTGTTTTCCTGTTTTCCTTTTTTTTTATCCTGGTAAGTTTTTAGCCAAAAACTCCTCATGTACATTTTTTATTACACTATAATGTTTTCACTCCAATAGATAATACTGATTTTATATTGTAGTTTATATAATAAGCTATATATGTATCGTATAGACCCACAAAAAAGGTATAAATAAGGTTGAGGTATAAATATATGACTACATTGGTATATTGTCATTATTTATCTGTTCTAATCAACCACAAAGCAACAAGTCTCCCCTCTTATCCCGTCAACCTCGGACAGCTGAGGCCATGTCTTTTCTAAAGCTGCGTTTTACTATGTCAAAATTTTAATAAAAAAGAATATATTATAGGTTTTGTGTGACATGTCCAGGTGCGCTGTTGTTTTTTTTTAGCCCGTGTTCATTCTCTGTGTGGAAACGGAATTGAACACTGTGAACACAATGACTTGGGTACAGATTTGAAACGGAACGACAATCCGTGTTCTCAAACATTAAAGTTTGTTTGTGCATCTCCCACAGTTTGTTCTAACAAGTGAGAAGGTTATGTCTGATTCAACTCAGTGACATAATGTATTAAGCCAACATGGTAAAGATACAAATGTGAAAGCTTATGCAGAGAGGTCATTTCATTAACCTTTCATTTTCATGAATGTTAGACACTAACACAGGAGATTTTCAAAACATTTGAAAATCTCAAAATGTTATCTTTTCCTTATTGAACCATAGAAAAATGTATAGATTTAGAAGAAAAGGTACTTTCTCATATGTAAATCTACTCACGAATAAAAGGGATTGTTTGATGATAATAATGATAATGATGTTGTTATGTATTTTAAAAAGGTCAAAATACTTTTGGATTTTTCAAAAGAATTTTTCTTTCATATCTTCAAGCCCACCACTTTAAACAAACAGTCTGGGGTTGCGCATTGTTCGATAAATATAGCAACATAAATAAGTTCCATATGAATGATTTTATTATTTTTTTTATTATTATTATTACTTCAAACACACAGTTAACTGTGAAAAAAAAACAGCTTTTACCTCCTTTAACATAAGAACAACAGCAACTCTGGTTATGGCATGAAATGGAATTTGTGTGCAGAAGTCATTTCACTAACTTCATTTTGATAAATGTTGGAGACACACCGGGTAACTCCAGTGGTTATCAAAGGGAATACTTCAAAATAAACGTGCACTATAAAGGGAATTAAAATTAAAGCCACATACAGTAAACATGATTTCAATCCCTAGATTTCTACGCCCTGCACGTATGTGTAGATCAAAAGTTTTTGTGTTTTTGCATGTCAGCCCCAGTTTTCCATGATCCACTGTGTGTGTGTTAAATTTGGGTAAAACTCTGGTTTAATGCTCCAGTAGAGTGTTTAACCATTCACATGGACATTTGCGCATTATTCAAAATTTAAAACCCTGATAAACCTAACTGTGCAGCCTTTATGCTGCTCTAACATAACAGTAAATATTTAAAAATAACTGTTAAGTTAAAAATGACCAACAGGTTTTACACAAACACTATGATTAACACCTCCATAATGTAACTTGCTGAATAAACTATATCCCATCACATGCAAACCACCTCAGCTCAGGTATCTGTGAGAAAAATGACAGGCATTACATGACTGTGAAATGAGTTTCAACCTACAAAACCTGACAATAGTCACAGACAACTGAGACTGCTCTTAGTTGAGTGTAAAGGGAGAAACCCCACCACTGACCACACCTGCTCCTTGATGTCCTCTAATAAGATGAACTAGTTGTGAAGGGATCATTTCTCTCTGAGAAAAAAAACAAAAAAACAGGTGTTTCACATACACTCTGGGTGAGTCAGTTGTGGGAAAAGACCTGGGGGGCTGGAAGATTGTAGCCAGCATAGAGTGAATTAAGAAATTCAGTCATGGAGCAGATGAGTCAAAAAAGAAGCATGAAACTACGCTGCAATCCCCTCAAATAAACCCTTCTACTGTTATTTAACTTATGAGTTGTTGGGAATTCACTCAGTCAGTGATTAAAGCAAACTGCACATAATGTTTCCCTGTAAAGTTGGCTGATGCAGACGGTTCACACCCTAGACAACAGTATTACAAGGTTTAAATTATATATATCCGCAATGCCTCAAAACAAGAGAGTCACCTACAGTTATGGGACCGATTACTTCAGAGGGAGGGTGGAAATGGAGAGGAAACCATTTCAATATAAAATGAAGACTAATTGTATACTTAAAGCCAAAGAGTTTGTTGTGGCAGTGGAGGGGACAACAGAAACATTATTGCTATGTGTGAACAGCTGCCTCTGTCTCATCTCAGCTGATTCCAGCTGGCATGAACTGCGTTGAAAAGCGGTAAGCACTCCCTGCCATGTGCACTTTGTGTGCGTGTGTGTGTGTGTGTGTGTGTTTGTCTGTGTGTGTGTTTGGAGGGGAGGTATGGTCAGTGGTGGTTTAGGCTTGGGGTGCAGCAATATGGTTTTCTGATGCCGTTAACACCTATAATTTTGCAGTCATCCTGAAATAGGCTCCTGACAACTTAACAGCAGTGGAGGGTGAAGTGGAAATGACGGAAGTGAGAGACACAGAACGGTCGGGCTCGGTGTGATGCAAGTGCTGTGTAATTATCAATCTGACAGAGTGCTCAATGAGTGGAAATCATGCAGAAATTGATACAATAGACATTAAGTAGCAGGGTCATAGTCAGGCTTTTAGAAATACTGAGTTCATAGTCTAGCACACATATGGGCTGTGTGCTGGACTAATTCTTGGCTCTGGGTAGTTGCCAGGCAACCGGCCACACAAATTCCAGGAAACTTGGATGTGTATAGGAAATTGATCATGGATACCCCTTGGCCTGGAGACTCCATCAAGGTCTCAACCTAAATTCCTATCAGAAATTTCACCCGAAGAAATTCCCCTCAAATGTTATGCCCAAAAGTCATTGGTGGAAGAAGTATTCAGATCCTTTACTGAAGTAGAAGTAGTGACAATGGACCCTACATATACTCCATTACAAGTAGAAGTCCTGCATTGAAAAGCTGACTTAAGCAAAAGTATGAGTATCATCAGAAAATGTATTAGCATGAGTAATAGTATTCATTATGCACCTTATAGGATACCTGTCAGTGTTTATTTTGTTGTATTTTTATTTAATTAATTATAATTGCTGATGCAATATTATTTTTTGACATTTCATAGACTAAATGATGAATCAGACTAATGACAATATTGCTAATTGCAGCCCTACCTACTGTTTATACATTTGGGTAGATTATTATATATCAATATATTATTTTTTATAAACTAATCATGTGTAAAATCTTAATCTGTAAAGTAACTACAAGTTATAATGAATGTGGTGAAATAAAAAGTACAATATTTACCTTTGAAATGTATTGGAGTAGATGATAGGAGAAGTAAAGTACAAGTCCCTCAAAATTGTTTTCAAGTACAGTATTGTAGTGAATGTACTTTTGTACATTCCAGCACTGCAGAAAGTCTATTTAAATTGTTAATAATACACAAACATGTGTGTCTACAACACATGGGTAGACACAACCAACACACACAATAAAGGTAAATTTACCATAGTATGAGAGGGGCAGGGTCTCTGGCTCTCCGGCATAACCACGCCCATACGCCATTTTCGCGCGAAGTGACGGACTGCACCATTGTGACTGCGGGTGGGGGACGCAGGAGAGAGACTACTCCTAAACATAAAAAAATACCCTTTCTCAAAATTGCAGAAGAATAAAGACTTTCTATACTAAACTATCATTATTGGACTCTAAAAATCACAATTATTGGACTTAACTGCCAATTTAGAAATAGGCCCATCAACGACAAAACCCTGCTTTGCAATCACCAGACCGCTCTAGCGGTTAATTTTTTAAATCCACCTCTACTGATTGGTTTTCATGTGACAAGACACAACTTTTTGTTGGGCCGAAATTTGCCGGAAAACGGATTTAAAATGACCCTCACATCAAAGGTAAGTGGCAGAGCTGTGCGTATGAATGAAGCTCTTTTCCCCATCATTTTTTTGTAGTGAAAAAAACTCGCACTGAGTCAAAATGAACACCATTGTTAACAGCTAACGTTTCTGGCTTGGCCGGCCTGAATTTCCTCCATTGTGAAGATACACTAATAACTTTCTCCTCCTAATAAGGTGATTATTTTGGCTTGAGCTAGTTCATTATGGTAACCCAGACATCCCGTCATAACCTCTATGTTCTGAACACTATTTCTTGTCTCACGTCTTTTGTTTTGACCCCGATTGACCAGCTAGCTTACAAGTGATCTGCTTCACATCAGTGTTCAAACGCAATCGTTTACATGTTGGGTTAATGCCTGAGCAGTAAGATGATGCTCAAAGCAAAGGGGTGCAGGCTCAGTGTTTTGTCAGAGTGGTGGATATGTGGGTCCAATCTGTGTAGTCCTACTCTTGGAAGGTCAGAGGTCAACACCCCTGAGGCTGGAGGAGATGGTGCAGCAGATATCAGCAAGTTAGACATGGGACGTCAACTGCATGGCTCAGACACCACTTGACTCGGTTTTACATACAGTGTAGCTGTCAGAGACCATGGGCCTAATAGGAAATTTAGTCTTGCATCTAGACGAAGGCTTGTACACTTTTGTCGCAAGTGGCCATGATAGAAAAACATGTAACACTTAACATTGATATTCTGCGAGGGATACAGGGAACCCCGGCCCCTTTTTTTTTTAACAGCTCAGAAAACACACTTAACATAGTTTTATCAGCTGGATATGTCAAGAGTTTCCCTGATGTAATTAGAATTGCTTATAAAGGTACTTTTGGACTGAGGACATGTTTATAAAGCCTGCTTCAGAGCATTATACATTAGTTCTTTTCTTGGTCTCAGATCCCTGCTATAAAATCCAGTTAAATACACTGGATGTTTATATGCTCTATATGTGCGATGATGTGGACAGTACTTTTTACACATCGAAACCCCATCCAAATCCAAGAATAAATATTTATATATAGTTTCACAGCCCATATAAAATAAAAAATTCCGTATTATTCATGTATTACACATATAGCACTGAGGTCTGCGCAACCCCAAACAATGAGGAAGTAAAACCAACGTATGTTTGTTTTCCACTTGACTGTTATTGGTCTCAAATGGCCCTGCCCTGCCCTGCCATGGCTGAGAAGTTGCACAGGCCTGCAGTGATAAGGGCGTCCTTGGGCTTAGTGTGGTATAGGCCAGCGTAAACTCAAGAAGCCAAGTTTCCTATGATGATAGCCAGCCTCAGCTCTGGTGATCCGGACAAGTAGCGTAGTGACAACTGAATTAAATTCATTGTTCCCGCAGTTTTTACTTTGTGGCCAAGGATAACAACTGATAGAATGGTGCTTCTTCTGGTGTAAACCCTAACAATTGCTCTAACAAACGGTCCTCTGGCCTATCATTTTTATAGCAGGTCATTTATAGTCTGACTGATGAATGGCCCAGAGTGTGCAGCCTTGGTCTGTCGCTTTGATACCTGCAGCACCTTCACTTTTGTACACAAGAGCGTGTAAATACAAATTCCTAAGAAAACATCGTATTCAACCTGTTGTGTTTAGGGAGTGCATTGTTGCCACAGTCAGTAATAATACCTAAATATTAACCAGTTGAATTCAGACCTCTAGTTCTGTGTTGTGATGATAACAAAGGACTACACATGGAACATGTCATTAATTCCACCAGACCTATGATGCCTGATATGTCTGCCAACAGACTCCACGTTTCAAATCCAAGTTTATCACTGCTGAGCTGGCTCATCTGTTCAGCCAGTCGGACAGTGAGGAGGAATTTGAAGGTTTCAGCGAGGATGAGGACGAAGAGGACAGAGGATGTTGTAACAAAAGTCTGAAGACCAAGGTATGAAACGTTTATTGTTGGCTTCATTATTTGATGAAAATGTGTGATTTTTTTTTTTTGCAGCAAAAGCTCCAGCTGGTATGCTTTTTCTCTCTGGATTTCTCCAGATGGTGGATTCAGAGGAGGACAGCGATGTGGACACAGGCTTCTACTCTGATGGCGAGGAGGCTCCCCCTCCAAAGAGGAGGAGTCTTTTAGTAGCCCTGAGGTGGGTTTACAGGACTGTAGGATACATTGGATTACACAGCCTTTAAATAAAACAAAGGGTCACGTGATATATCTTGAACAGGCAAAGACTATGAGTGTATAAAGCCTCCTATTGCTGGTACCACTGCAGCTATCGGTGAAATTAATTATTTGTGTCACATTTGATGCCCTGAAACCTGACAAGGCCATAATATATGGCATTGATGTTTATTATTTGGCCTAAAAAGTGAATCGGGCATAGATTCAGTTTAGTACTGTTTCCCAGTGTATTTGTCCAATGGCCCAACTATTCAAGGGACGTTATTAAACACATGCCTATTTCATGACATTTGTGTTAATCTCCAATGATTGAAGAATAAACTTATTTTAATCTTGTTCCTCAGGTTTCCCATGAAAAGACTGTCTACTCCTAAACAGGAACCACAGGAGAAAAATGTCAAAAAGCCTGTCAAAAAAACTCCTCCTTCAAGGACAGCCAGAGGAAGGCAGAGGATGAAGCAGAAGCAGGACGAAGAAGAAGAAGAGGAGGAGAAGGAGGAGCAGGAGCAGGAGCAGGAGCAGGAGCAGGAGCAGGATGGGGATAAAGAGGAGGTCCTATCTCAGAGTCTAAGGAAACGAGACAAGAACATCCAGGAAAACAAGGCCATGGTAATGAACCCTTACAACCTTTTGTGTTTTCTCCATCCAGACAAACTGTGTGATCTGTAAACTTAAATTATATCAGTCCTTTGCTTGTCAGATGTCTTTTGACTCTGGTCTTCTCTGTTGCTGTCTTTCAGCTGGCTAAGCTGTTTGCTGATCTGACCACTATGGCTGACCTGACTCTGCCCACCACCCCTCAAGTGAGTATACGCACCAGCACCAGTTTCTCACAAACCTATAGCAGACAAATGAACATAAACTCCTCTGGAAATGAACCATTCATAAAAGATTATTAATCACCAGTAACATTACATTCAGTTGCCAGACTGTAACAAGTACAATTAATAAAACAAATAGATTTTATACATGTATATATTTTGTACATTGTATATTTGTATTAAGTTTCTGATTTAGCTTTTTACAGACAGCTTTTTTTTTTTTTTTTTACTGTTCTGATATGCAAATACTGTCTGTTTTATTTCTGCAGAAGAAGAAGAAGAAGCAGGCGCCACAGAGAGCAACGCCAGGGAAACGCAAATTTGAACCAGAGATGGGGTCAGAAAGGAGGAACCCGTCTCGTAAGGCTCGTCCTCCTGAGAACTTTGCGGTGGAAGAGAAGAGCGAGCCACTCACCCACAGAAGCCCCAGGACTGTAGACATCAGGAGACTGGTGGAGGTACGACACACAACACACCCTTTTTAGCCAGACATTGTTTAGTTTTGAAAGATCTTCACTTAAGTAATTTGTGCCCTCAAGATACTCGATTACAGTCAGCAGTTAGTTATCTAGTCAACTGTCATATCTGTCATCTGAGATCTGTGAAAAAAATCTCAAAAAATAAATTAGACTTAGAAGAAAGTGCAGTTATGATTTTATGTATAAAACTTTGTCTTAAAACCTTATTGTCTACATAGCAATGTCCTGTTTGTGTCCTCTCAGTTGTACCAACCTGTCTGTTGTGATTGGGCAGGTGGATGAGGAACATGTCGGTGAGAGAAGGAAAAAGAGGAAGAGCCAGAGTTCGAGGAGGAGCCAGTATGTGGTGAAGTCAGTCGACGACATCACCAAAGAAGACCTGGACAACATAGCGTACCGCAGCAAAGACAAGATATGGGATAAAGAGAATGTGAGTCACATCGGGCCTTTACCCATTTAGTGCTGTCAGTGCTGTACTCTACTATCAGGTTTGTGTTTCAGGTTTCAGGGATAATGCGTTTCTACACTATGTGCGTATGTGTTTTTTCTTTCAGGGCAGCTCATGTCACCAGTGCAGACAGAAGACTCTGGACACCAAGACAGTGTGTCGCAGTGGTTTCTGTGTGGGGGCCAAAGGTCAGTTCTGTGGGCCGTGCTTGAAGAACCGCTATGGAGAGGACGTACGCACTGTGCTGCTAGACCCGGTCAGTGCTAATATACACGTGTTAAACATTTCATTTTCCTTTTCTTGCACTGTGGGTTTCGCTAACTTGAGGTGGATGTGGTGTCTTCTGAGACTGAGGAGACACCTGAGAGAGAGAGAGAAAAAAAAAACAAAGCTTGTGAAACCTGAAGTGGCTTAATTTTGATGTCCCAAAGCATTGTTAGTTACAAACAGATTAATAAACCATTTGTCTCATTGTAAGTAATGAGCTTTTGTTTAATTATTTATTCATTTATTCATTCTCATTTTACAAAAGAAGCTATTGCAAAGTCCTACTTAATGGACAATTAAAAGCACTAAATGTAACACTGTCATGCAGAATAGTGGTGAAGAAGTGGTCATGGCCCGTGACCACATTTTCTGACACGCTTTGCCTGTGGTGCTAATGAATTTACATAAGGAAATAAAATTATATGTGGGCTGCTTTTGTAGTGCTGACTTTTCAAATACAGGATTTTAAAAATATAGGTACATTTTCTGTTATTGTGATTGATATTTAGTTAAAAGCTTTTATATTTTCTTTTCGAACACGCTGAATTCAGTAGGAAAAATGTGGGATTCTCTTTAGATTTTCAGCAACAGCCAGACTGTTTTTATGTTTTGTTTTGTTTTGTTTTGTTTTGTTTTCTTTTAAATAACAGCTGAGCTGTAATAATCAATAGAAGTAATCAAGTCATCAACAAATGCGATGGGAAACAACATAGCTGAAACCACTAAGCAAAGAGCACCACCTACAGAAACTTAATTATTGGAAAGTCCAATAAAAAAGACATAGAATGTAAAGTAAAGATATAGCTAAAGATACTGTGTCCAGGCTAGAGCTAGACTAAATTATAATATATAGGAAAACATCTCTTGTTATGAAGAGACAAAGTTGTTTTGCCAGTGTGTTTTCATTATTGTACATCATTTACTGCATCATTTACTGGAGCAGCATATTAGCTTGTATTTGAAAACAACTGACAACTTTTTAGTCCTAGGAAATCAGATTAATGTTTGCCTTTAGATTTTATATAGGACAAGTGAATAATTTTATCATTTCATATAGTACAGAGTGTTCAGCTAACAAGTGAAACTAAACACAAGGGATTCAGACCTCATGCTGTTTTAACAGTTGAGGCTGCTGTGCGAACGGAAGTGAATACATACATTACAAAACATATTTGATATATTATTTGATAAATTTGTTGTCGTGCTTGTTCAGTCTCAGTAGATATGGATGTTGTGGACGTCTGCCTTAATTTTGTGTTCCTGTCTTTTTGAAGTTGCTCATTTGTCTTAAGTAGAGCACCCTGTGTGTTTATTTGTTTGGAAGCTGCTTTGAGGCCAGAGTACTAGTGGCACTGTGGGAGAGTCATCACAGGGAAATGCAGTGCAAAACACCAAATCAGTGGAGTTTTTCTTAACAGACGTGGTCATGTCCCATCTGCCGAGGGATGTGTAACTGCAGTCTGTGTCGAAAGAAGGAGGGCCGCTGTGCTACTGGCATCCTGGTGGGATTGGCCCGCTACAACGGCCACGACAATGTCCACGAGTATCTGGAGAGGTAGGTCACCTCATTCTCACTGTACTGTTTGATGTTACAGGCTTGTATGAAATCTCCCTAAATATAAAGTTGGAAAAATTATTGACAGATCAAACATGACATTAATCATTAGTTGCAGTCCTGTTGAAAAGTACTCTGACAGCAGATAGAACTCATCTCCTGTTTTTCCATCACAGTATTCAGAAGGAGCTGCAGTAAAGTCCAGAGTACTGACCAGCGAGGACAACCCGCTTGTACAGCTGGTACCTGGAGGAAGTTATGGTGCTGCATAGTACTGTAGAACTCATTTAATGCACATTTGTAGGTTTAGGTCAGCCTTTTATCTAACTAGAGAAACAAAAGCAAAAAGATGTTTGTTTGTTTTTTTGTCACCATAAGATGAGGCACATACACTGTTAATATGTTTTATATAACCTGGTTTACCGCTGCATAAAATGCAGTAATGTTTTTTTATTGTTTAAAAGCCAGTACTCAGTTTTGAGTTGTATATTTTCTTTGGAATATTTCTACTCTTGATGTTCATTAGAACAAATGTAAGTGGTTCATTTCTGTGTTACGGATGCAAACGGAGCCTTTTATACCAGCTACTTTTCTAAAAGTGGTACAGCTTTCTTGTCAGTCCACTGTAAATTTTAATAAAGAAATGGCATTATCTAAAGGATTAGCCATGTTTTTGAATTATATCCATGCAGGCTTTTATCTGTTGAATGTTTGTTTCAGCTCTCTCAGATGCAAAATCAAGCCTAACATTATTCTATACTGAGGGCAGGTGCACAAACCTTTTATGCTGCAACAAAGTTGTGTGAGAGGTTGCAGCAGGCGAGCCTGGGTAGGATGAGGCAGGTCATTGTCTGTCTGTCTTTGTGTGTGTGTGTGTGTGTGTGCGTGCGTGTGTGTGTGTGCGTGTGCGTTCGCACAGGGGTCCCACACCTGGCCCCTGTGTAGGGTCAGGGACCAGGTCAACTGTTGGCTAGGTACCTCAGGGTCACAGCCCTATCTGAGGTCACTGGATCTTTATGAGGCCTCATTGAAAGAAATGTGTGAGAGAAATAGAAAGATATATTACAGCTGTCTGGTGGAGCTTTTTTTCTAATGGCTGATGTCAATGTCTTACATTGCGCACAGATTAATGTGAGTGTATGTGCACACTATCATGATATAAATCAGACAGGTTATAAACGTTTTACAAAATGAATTAAAAGCCTCAAATGTTTAAGTCCAATGCTAAACACCTGAATTCTAAAATCTGTAAAAATCTGTATCTGATTTTAATTTCCTTTATTTTCTTGGTCAAAATCTAACCCAATCTGTCTTTAACATCTAAAGTGATTAAAAATAGTGGTGTCAAAAGTCTGTCCTTTTTCTGACCATTTGAGAGTTCATTACGTTAAACTCCTTTTTAGCTTCAAAACCCCACAAAAACACTTGAGGGTGTAGAGAGAGGCTTTAGATTAAGTTGTTTTTCTCTCTCTCAAGTCACACTTGTGCTGATTTTACACTTGGGGTGCTTTGAAGTTCATGTTTTCTGAAGTAGACAGTTTATTGGCTCACTAATCACTCCCACAAACAAAACTAACAATCAGTCAAAGGAGGTGTATGTTTTAGAGTGGTAATAGAAATTTCCCTGTAACTGAATGGTCACAGGTTGGATTCTCGCAGCATCGATTTTTTTTTTTTTCTTTTTTTTTTTTTTTTCTCTCCCATCAACAGCAGAAACAGTAACCAGGGGCAGTAATTGTTCACAAAGGAAGCGCAGGTACTCTATCATCTCTGCTGTCACAACACAGCTGACACATTACCCAGTAATAAGGAGGCAGGAGTAGTTACAGAAACTGTGTGTGTGTGTGTGTGTGTGTGTGTGTGTGTGTGCGCATGCACGCTGAGGTCAAAGTGCACCGTGTGTAGACATTATGGCTCCCTTGTTTCTTTGCGATTCTATTTTCTACTGCTACCTGATCGATACACACAAATACCAGAGCATCACAGAGGAATTTAAGACAGTTTAAATCACTTTATTGTCAAGTGTTATGCAGGCAAAGCATTTTTTTTCTGCTTGAAGTTGTCCTTTTTTTCTTTTTTTATTGACATAACACGTTTGTACAAACCAGTTTTAAAAATATCAATAAACTGAAGCCTTTGAGGCTAACCTGGCAAAAAACCCATTATCAAATGTCATGGAGACGAACAAACATCTTTAGAAAAAGATTTACAAATGAGATGTCACTACAAAATATCAAAGAAAAAAAAGTTGGTTGTCACACAAAATATTACCAAAAACATCTAAATTTGTTTGGTATCAACCTTTTCAACTTTAAACAATAGTAACTTTTTTGCTTTCTTCTTCTTTTGTTATTTCTTTTTCTCCAAAAACATGTTATGGCGCAAAGAGAAGAAGAAGAAATGAACAGCAATGGTCAGACGTAGAAAAAAAAAACAGAAGCACAAAGAGTAAAGAAGAGAGAGAAGCAGCACTACGGCAAAAAACTGAAACATGCTGTACACAACCTCAGAATCAACGCACACAAATACAAGTCCAGCAAAAGGCAAATAATACAAATCAAGGATAAATAATAAATTAGCCATACACAGTGGGGTACTGTGTGTTAACATACTGGGGAGGGGACTTTTTAAAACAATCCATAAATTCTATAAAATAAAAGTATCTTTTAATTTAAAAAGTATATACGCACTGAACTAACACAGAGCAACACCACCAGAAAAATCTCAAATATCCACATAGCTAAATAGCCCGACCCACACCCACCCACAGCTCTTATCACCATCTCACTTTACTTCTCTGTGCTGCGGTCTGCTCTCCACGTCACCCCAGAATAATACAGGAGAGCTCCCATCTTTCTCTGTCCACCTCACTCTGAAGTTCCCTCTGTACAACAGCTTGTGTTAAGGCAATTGTGGTACATCGGTCACGGGGCAGGGTTAGAGGCGGAGAGAGAGGTTGTCGCCAGAGCACAGAAAGCAAAAAGCGACGTCAGTGGCAGTCCAGCCGTCCGACAAAACCAGGTACCGCCTGATGGTAATCGCAGCAGTGATGGCGATGCCGCTCTGCGGTATCTGCAAAGTCACTGGCTTTGTTCGGATGACAGCACTGCTTTCAGATGTTTTCCCTAATCTTAGAGCAAACTGGCTTGTTTTATTAACAGAGAAAACTTCCCCTGACAATGTAAACATGGTTTCACTAGGATTGTCATTATAGTATTGCTTTCACTACACAAACAAAGTTGTAGAAAGCTAGATTGTTTTTCTCTATAGAAGCCTTTTTTTCTAATGGCCACTGCAACTCATTAGGAATGCATTATTTATAAATCTTTTTATATGTGCTTTTCTCCACTCTTTTTTTTTTTTTTTTTTTTTTTTTTGTAGAATCATCTCCCCTCTTCTTCAATAACAGTTTATCCGTTGACTGGTCTCGAAGGAATCAACACCTGAATCTGATCCGAGGACTAAACCTGAACCATGAATAAAACTCAAATTAGGTAGATCCTCTCCGTGACAGCATGGGAATACAAACGCAAAATCATTCATTTACATACACACACACACACACACCATCCCAAGACTGTCTCTGCTCTGTCACTTCTCTGCAACAGTCCTGTACCATGATTGACCCTCAGCACTGTCTGACAGGTATGAAACAGGAACACAACTTTGTGCATAGAGTTAGATTCTGTTGAGATTAGGAAAATGTCTCTTTATGTTGGATGGTTTTAGATTCAGCAGGTCCTCCTGTCTTGTGCTAATCTAGACACTACTTACATTCCTTTCATCACCACGCATGGAATTATTATAGATTCATTTTATAAAAGCCAAACTAATCTTTCATATGTTTAGGCTAAATTTTTGTTATTATATGTGTTAGTTATTTTTTGGATTGTAAAGTTTATATTTTTCGGTTTCTGTTCGTCGCATGATCCCGTCTCTCTTTTGAGTCCCTTTTTCATGAGAGAACCACATTTTTAAAATGATGTAAAATTAAAAGTGAAAAAAGAAAAGAAAAAGTAGCCACCCTTACAGTCCCTGCAAAGACTCCCAAAAAAACAGGAAGTCAGCCTTCCGCAAAGAAACAGCAGTCAGTCGGCTATTCAAACTCCTCCTCTTCCTCCTCTTCTTCCTCCAGGTGATTAGAGGTGGTGGGTGTAGCGGGGTCTGAGTCCCGCGAGAGTGTCGCCACAGCGACAATCTGAGGGGAGGCGCCCAGGCCTTCAGGGGCGTCTTCCTCCATGTCATCATTGGTGATGATTGACACCGTGGGTCCGCCCTTCTTGTTCTGGTGGGTCTTGATGTGCTTGGACAGGTGGTCGCTGCGCATGAAGCGCTTGGAGCATTCAGGACACTCAAAACGCTTCTCTCCTAGACGGGAGAAGACAAATAACTGGTGAAAAAAAAACAGAGCCAGGAGAAATCACAGTGACTGAAATATATCAAGGAAGGACCCCCCTGGATACCTCACAGACTAAAAGATTTCTTGATGATGAACATAATTGTTGTAGCCCTAGTTTGGATTTAGTACTGGATTCATATTTGACAAAATGCTATCAGACCCCAACCCCAGCAATGCGACCAGGTCGACCCACATCACCAGTCTTTATCCTGTACCTGTGTGTGTTCTCCGGTGTCTCTGCAGCTCATCGCTCCTGGTGAACCTCTTGCCACAAAAGATCCAGTTACAAACGAACGGCCTTTCACCGGTGTGCCAGCGCAGGTGGGCCCTCAGGTGGGACGTCTTGCCGTACACCTTCCCACAGCCCTCCATGTGGCAAATGTGTTGCTTCTTCTTTGTGGGGTCGCCGCTGTTCCTACAAAACACACCCAGTTTAGGAGTAAGCTGGACGATGTGTGTGTGTGTGTGTGTGTGTTAGTGTATGTGTGTGTGCGTTAAAAAACAAATGGAATCACATTGTTTCTTTATTTATGCACTTTCAGTTTAGGTATAATATTTAGTTAAAACATTAAAAAACACCATTTGAATCAGATTTTTGGGTACAAAAAAGTCATTTACACACCAAATGCTAAAATACAATAAAATGTAAATTTTACTTCTGTTTCACTGCACTGGTTTACTGCAAAGCTGAATACATCTGACTGGTCTCTGAATATTCTCAGTGTATGTTTTGGATGCTAGCATCTCATTACAATCTGAAGAACTGGGTGGTGAGAGGTCGGATCTCTCACTTTAGGATACAAGCTGCACTGTGTTCTATCCATCTGTCTAACCCGTGATCGATTCGATGTCCCCAAAACCAGTACTTTCCTAAATGATTATATGTTTAACCACGGTTTTTCCTACTGCACCCATGCACAGTATGTTTCTAGTGTGTCCATACCTTCCCTCTCCATCCCTGCAGTTTGGACAGGAGCACGCTACACGTCGAAGCCTCTTGCTGGGCGGCCCCTCCTGGTCTGAGGAACTTTGTACGGAGCCCAGCTGGTCTGGACTCATCGATGAGCCCGGTGCCACATTGCCAACAGCGACTGTCACAGGAGACGACTGAACTTTGACCCCATCCTGACCCTGTGGTTGACCTGAAAGGTGATTTTAAATGACAAATTGAGTAAACTTATTAATCACAAAACAGTATTGTATTGTTGTATTGTCTGTGCAGTAAACGGAAGAAAATACAATATAGAAAGCTGAGAGAGCAGGATCCAAAACAGCCTTGAGTACATTAGATACCAGCGGGACATCCTGGTGTAGTTCATCTTTGATTGGTAAATGTATGAAGTAATGTAAGACAAAACCGGAAGTTGGAATGTTCGGGCAGGAAACTCATTGGGACTTCTAATTAACTAATAATGCTCTCTCTGCACAACCATACTGCTCTATCCAAATTTTTGTTTGTTGTAATGAATGGATCAGTTGTGGATTAGTCCCTACACACTCACACAGTTACTCTTAGTGTGTCCTTACCCTGTAGACCAGTGATGGTGAGGGGAACACCCTGCACCTGAACCCCAGCAGTGCCCAGCCCTGCAATGCTGACCGTCTGTACCCCGGACCCCGGGTTGATCTGGGCTGCGCTAAGCGTCAGGGGAGCTCCGCTCAGGGAGACCAGCCCTCCACTCCCCACTGTCGTCCCACCAGCCACCGGGGCCAGTGTCAGCTGCTGTGGCACAGCAGTCCCCAGGCCGCCCTGCAGGGAGACTCCACCAGGCAGCTGCAGCGTCTGCCAGGTGATCTGCCCAGAGGGGGACAGGGTTGGGGTACGAATAAGGACCTGGGCTGGGTTTTGGAAAGCCTGGATGGGCTGGAGGGTTTGTCCAGGGGCTAGCTGGAGGGTCTGAATGTGCTGAGGTTGCTGCTGGCCCTGGGCCTGACCCTGACTCTGAGCTTGGGGCTGCAGCTGGATCTGCTGCACCAACTGGTGCCCAACCTGGCCCACAATCACCTGCTGTATGGTTCCTGCTGTATCTGTCTGGTTCTGCAGTCCATTGGCCTGGTTCTGGCTTTGAGAGTCTGCCTCACTGCTCTGGACTTGGGTGTCAGCTGGTCCACCCTCTGATCCAGCAGAAACCACTTGTGCCCCATCAGACATACCGTCACCTTCGGCTACTGCCGTTGTCGAGCCAGCTGATGCTGTAGGAGGAGCTGCTCCAGACACTGCCGTTGTCACCAGCTGGTTGCCATTGGCAACGGAAAATGTACCATCTGCAGATTGGATGAGCTGCACAGCCCCGCCCCCTCCAACATTATTAATCACGGGCAGAGCCAGGGTCATGCCACCGAGGTTTATGGGTACCGTGGTCATAACAGGAGTCTGGGAGCCCTGCAGAGTCTGCAGCTGCAGCGGAAAAGACTGCGCAGGGCGGATCTGCAGTGGGACTGTCTGATTGGCTGTACTTGTCAGGATGGCCTGCTGGTTGGCTGGCTGGAGGATGGTCTGGGTCTGGCCTGGGCTCGGGGTCTGAATGAGCTGAACCTGCTCTGGTAGAGCCCCGATGGAGGCCGTCTGAGCTGGGCTGATATGGATCTGCTGTCCATCTGCAGTCTGCAGGTGGGGGATGACCTGATACTGGACCCCGCCCCCGGCATTGGGCAGGTTCTGAACCTGGATGATCTGGAACTGCTGCTGCTGCTGCTGATTGGCTGCAACACTGTTGGTCCCACCTACTGCCTTCACCTGCCAAACAGGAGAAGAGCAGTGATACAGTTAAGAGGAAAAACACTGACAGACACCAAAAAAACATTTGCTCAAGCCCACTGCGTCCCCAGCCTCCTTCACCTTGCGTCCGCCAGGTGAGCTGTCATTAGCCAAGGTGGTGGCCACTGACACAGCAACGGGCTGACTGGTGTTCTCCTTTGCCATAGTAGGAGCCGCTGTAATGATCTGCCAGCCGTTCCCCGTGAACTGAGCTGGGACCAGTTCCAGCTGCTGAGGCACCAGGGCCTGACCCCCAGCCGTGTCCACCACTATCTGACCCTGGAGCTGACCTGCCTGCAGCTGGATCTGACCGGCCTGGACCTGGATCTGCTGGGCCCCTGCCTGGGCCTGGGCCCCCTCCGCTCCCCCCTGCCCTCCGATCTTACTGCAGGTGGCTGCTAGCAGAGCCAACGGAGAGGGCTGAGAGGAATCCTGAAGGAGACACGGTAGGAAAGAGGGCGGAGGAGGGATGGAAAGGAGTGGCAGAGAGAGAGAGATGGTTAAAAAGGAGTGACAAGGGAGGGAGGGAAGAGAGGCGAGTCAGGGTTAGAGACAGACGGAAACACACATAGAGAGCTCGTAGACATGCACAAACAAGAAAGTACAAGATGTAAGAAAGAAAGCAAAAACGAAGGGATTGGCGGGGATTATTATGCACAATCACACAATGAACAATTTGAAATGATGTAGTAAAAGAGTGAAGGGTGGGGAAAACACTGTGCAGAAAAAAGAAACACCAAAAGCTGGGAGAAAGAGAGAGAGCTGTCAGTGGAAGTGGGCGGTATTACAGGAAGTGAGTGGGTGGGAGTGTGTGAACCACATTTCTCTTTTCTCAGAACACTAGAAGAAAATGCCGCCTTCTCTCTCTCTCCTCCTTTTCAAAGGAACTAGGTCGCTATACATCTCTCAGCAGTGCAAGGAAACAGCCTAATTTCTGTATTAACTAAAATAGCGTGGGAAATAACACAAAAGCAAGGCTTGTCATCCACGTTTGACAGCAAAAGATACACTTACTAACTGCCAGGCTGAAAATAGTCTCCAAGAAATATACAACCTCTAAAACAGCTAAATATAGAAATTCCACAGTTGTAAAGCCACATCCCAACACTGCAGGTCTTTAAAAATAAATCCATATGCTGAATCAAATCATTTTGACCCTAATTCAACCAGACAGTTCAAAAGTACAGTGGATGAAGTGTGACAGCCATGTAAGCCTATCCATGAGGCTCTGGATTGGCTCTCAGCAGGGCTGCACAGAAGCAGGAAGTTGAATTCACCAGAGAAACGCCCCCAGAGGTGTCTAGCTGGGAGGGGAGGGAGTACATTTTTGGCCTGCAGGCAAGTCAAAAGTAATGAAGTAGATTCAACTCTTATTTCTTTTTTTTTGTACCTGCGATCCAGAACTTTTCCCCTTTTTAGATGCTTTCCCTCCTTCAGTTCCAGATGATTCCTTCTTCGAGTCTGTGAAAAAGAGAGGGAAATATTCTAATTTCATCACAGGAGTATATCTGAGTGGTACAAAGTCCCAGGATAAGCAGGCTCTATGTAGGGACTATGTACTGTGAATAAAATCTGATCATAATGCGGATACAGCACAACAAAGGTGATCAATAAAGGCATAGGAGAAACCAGTAACATCATCATCAATATCAAAGGGGCTTGGAGCCTCATATCTATCAAACGGAGAGAGAGAGGAAAGAGGGGTGGAGAGGGGGGAGGGTACCTACCACTCATAACGCATTAATATACCGAGAGGGAGAGGGTGTAGTTCACGGTAGAAGGCCGGCCGGGTACAGAGGCGGAGGACGGCCTATATGTTCGGCGCTGGGCCGTGGCGGATCTGCCCGTTTGACGAAACCACCCACCGGCCAGGAAGGGCGGTGCCAAGCGCAGGCACAATCAAGCAGCCCCGAAATAACGGAAATAACGGAGAACACAGTGACCGTCCCCGGCCCGTCGGCCCCCTCGCAGCCCCGTCGCACGCTAATTTTACCGGACAGACAGAGCATTAACGAGCAAATTAGCGCTTGTCAGAATTATATCCACAGAGAAGTTGCCAGTGTGTGACCGTAGAGGCCCACCCACTTCCATTTAAGCATCAGGACAACACCCTCTCCGCTGCTCCTGCCTGTCGCCGCCGTTTCTCTCGTCGCACGACGCCGGGACGCCTCGTCGCCGTCCGTCGTGCACCGAAAACAAACCGTCAGCAGTGTTTGTATTTTACGCGTATTCCCTTATTTTTCGTGCACAATTGATTTTTTAAGGGGGAGATACGGGAAGATAGCTGTGGCTTTTGTGGGCGGACGCGCTCCTCCCACATATTCAGATTGGACGACGGGGCTCGGCGTGCGAGGGTCGAGATGGGAGTTGTATTTTGGTGAGGCCTCGCCTTCTCGAACTGGATTGGGCGGCCGGGACTACAAGTCCCATGATGCTACGGGGTGTGGGTCGCGGCTGGGGCGGCAGTGTCGGTAGTCATGTTGGTGTGAGAGCGAGAGCGAGAGCGAAGGGCGGTGACTTCTGTGTCGTGGGGGGTTGGGCGAACGGGAAAGGGAGGCGTGTGTGTTTGTGTGCGCGCGCGTACTTTGTGTGTGTGTGTGTGTGTGTGTGTGTGTGTGTATACACGTAGATGTTTGTTTCCACTTTGTGGTCTCACAGGATGACAGCCCCAGTTAAAAGAAGAACAAGAAAAAGAAGAAGAAGATATAGCAGTAGAGCAGAAGTGTCATTTATTTTTAAATTACTTTGGAAAACAATTTTTAACTATTAAAAAATGTCAGGATGTCAAGATGTTGCATCTGTGCTGAAATACTTCTGTTTATTTGCCTCCATAGTATCTTCTCCATCCTCAGTCCCTGTCCGACCTCTTCTCATATCTACAGTATAGTCAACTTTGAAGCTTAAATGGTAGAAAACGGTATTTTGATTGGGGACTTCACAATAATACAAGTCTGAAACAATTTGTCAAATACATCAATTAGTTGATCAGAAGAAAATCAATACCCAACAATTTTGATAACTGATGAACCATTTAAGTCGTTTATCAAGCACAAATGCTAAACATTTGCTAGTCTGAGCCTCTCACGTGTGAGCTTAAATATATTTTGGAAATATATTAATAATGTTGTAAAAAGTGAATATCTTTGGATTCGGGACTGTTAGTTCAACAAAAAATAAGAAAAGGCAAATTGAAGTAATCAAGACAGGAAAACTGATTTGGGAAATGGATTAAAGCTTAAACTATTAGGCAATTAATCAATAGTCGATCAACAGAAAAGTAATCAGCAACAATTTTGATAATTGACCAGTCGTTTAAGTCATTGTTTTAAACAAAAAAATGCCCCAAAACTTGCTGGTTCCTGGTTCCAGGTTCTCAATTGTAAATATATGCTGTTTTTTTCTTACACTTCTTCTTGGAGTTTGGGCTTTTAGGTTGGAAAAAACAAGACATTTGAATTTGTCGGCTTGGGTTTTAGGAAATTGTGTTTGGCTATTTTTTCAGTTTTCTGACATTTTAAAGTGTAAACAATTAATTGATTAATGGAAAAACTATTAGACAGATTAATCAATAGTGAAAATAATCATTGGTTGCAGCCCCTCACTCCATAGATTATTATTAATATACTCATATTAGTATTATACAAGTACTCCAGTCTTTTTGTCTACAGTTCAGATATACTTCATGTGTATAAGATATGAAATACCTAAAGGTTCAGGCCAGAGTAAAGAAAAAGTTGAATTATGGGTATTTAGGAGGAAGGACACCAGAGAAAATAACTGACAAAAAGTTATTTGTTGCAGTGGCAGTAATCACGCATAAGTTTCTTGCTTGTGTAACAGTCTGAAACAGAAGTCGTGTCTCCCACCCAAACGCCAGAACCTCTTTCAATCTCCCAAAGGGAAATCATATGTTATATTCATCCCGGCAAACAGAGTTAAATGTTGACGTACAGTAGTAGGCCTGTATAGTCCCAGGCAGGGGGCTCAGGCAGTTTATCTCCCTCAAGAGAAACCCCTCCTGAGTCAGGAGTGACCTTAGCTAAGTGGAGTCACAGCCCTGGTTGACCGAGCAGAAAACATCATTAGCAGGCAGCCAACTGAGGATATGCCCCTGGCACACGAGGGAAAAATTTAGGCTTCTAGGCAGTCAGCCAAGGCAATGCTGTCCCACTAAGATACACCCTGTCACATTGACACTAAGTCAAGATGGCATTGAAAGTTGTTCAGTACTTATATATATCTTTGTGTTACCTCTAAATATCGAAAATGAGAAAGTTTCAGTGTTAAATGTAAGATTGGCTCCTTGATATTCAACATGGAAACTTAAATGTTGATAAAATGATAGGATATTAACGTGTAGATTTTTTTTATTTGACCTTCTTGATCAGCGTTATCATGCTGACACATTTCTTATCAGGACTTAAGGAGAAATCTGACTTTTCCTCATCCGAGGCCCAAAACAAGCGACTGTATTGAACGTGGTTGTTTCAACAGGCCTCATACACTTTCTGCTCTTGTGGTTTCATTTTGGTCATGGGAGCGCTTGTAGCCTAGGCTCGCTTCACGGCCAAACTGCACACACACACACACACACACACACACACACACACACACACACACACACACACACACACACACACACACACACACACACCTGTGGTGGCCCAGAAACATACAAATACGCACACATGCACTGTAATTACTGCGGAAGCCAAGTGCCTTGCTCCCGCCCCTAGGCCACTCGGCAGGGTGTTGCTAGGCAACGAGGTCTGGTCTAAAGAAGGGGTGTTGTCTGTGTGCGAGTATGTATGGTGGTGGTGATGGGGGGTAGAGAGAAGGCCATGGTCTGATACAGAAAACTGCAACATGTGTACGAAAGCTAATTTTCCAATATTCAGTACTTTTATACCGTATGTTGTATTGAGGAATCTACTCGCAGCAGCATTGATCCTCAATAAAAAGTTGCATTCAACCTCTGGTGGTCATATTTGGTAAGTAAAGTCTTTGGGGGGGCTTTACACATGTAGGACCAATTTAGGACAAGCAAAAGATGAAAAAAAAAATAAGCTGCAGAAAAATAAATATTCCTACAATGTGAAGAAAGTGAATGTGGCTGGAATGCTTGTTTTTCCACCTGCTGCCACTAGATAGCGCCATATACCTGCTGGGGGCTTCATAGCTACTACCATAGACTGTATGCTAATACCTGCATCCTTCTCCCCATTAAATGTTAAATGTAGAACACTACATCACATTTTATTACCCGATCAGGTTTTGTATGTAAAGTCTTATTCTGTAAAGTAACTAGTAACTATTGCTCTCAATATTTCCTTCTGAATTGTAGTCAATTATAAAGTAGCATAATGAAAATACTCAAGTACAAGTTTCTGAAAATTGCTTATGAGTACAGTACTGCACTGGTGCTACTGTACTTGGAATGAACATATCATGTGTCCAAACTGTTTCTCTAAGAGGAACTAACTGATAAACTGATAAAAAAAAAATTGCTTCCTTTAATTCAAAGTCATACCTCTGTGGCATGTGTGTTTTTTTGATTAGCCTAACATTGCAATTTCATTAGAATAGAAGACTGAAAGTTCATAGCTCTTTCAGTTCCAGAAAAGGAGAAATATATGTACAGTATGTTTATATTTCTTATGACTTCAGTGCTACCCGTTGTGTTAAAATAATAATTTCATGACTAAACAAGCAAGCACACAACTACAACTTAGTGTGAGAGCAAATCTGCAGCTGCAAGTTAAAATTCAAGAATGTGCAAGAACCGATAAGTGCAGAAAAAATTTTGAGATCAAATTAGGCCAGAATTGTGAGTGTTTTAGATGTGTAGTGTAACTGTGGCACTAGATTTTAGTAAGAACTGGAGTTTATCTTTAAAGCAGCACACTCTCAGATTTGGCAGTTTGTATCTCTTACATGTGAACTCCAACTGAGAGCAGAGCAAACTGCCTTGGATTTTACTGTGAAAGTGAAGTGTCAGCCTGATACACGCCAAGTGCCCAGAATCAGCTGAAATTTAGCTGGAGAAAGATGTGAGAGCAAATTTCCAACTGAATTTGCAATTGAACTCATGTATCTAGTTTTTATTGCCCTGTACATCAGTCCTAATGCTGCCCCTCTGAACTTGGGTGTGTGTGTGTGTGTGTGTGTGTGTGTGTGTGTGTGTGTGTGTGTGTGTGTGTGTGTGTGTGTGTGTCTGTGTCTGTGTGTCTGTGTCTGTGTGTCTGTGTGTGTGTGTGTGTATGTGTGTGTGTGAGTGTGTGTGTGTGTGTGTGTGTGTATGTGTGTACAGGAAAGTAAGGTTTATATAGTGCATCTACCTATGACCACGTTTGCATGTGTGAGTCAGTGCATGCCTGTGTGCAGCTGTGTTGTTTTTTTTTTGTGTGTGATAATCCCAAGCTTTCTTTACACAAATATTTGCGTATGTGTGCATTTGTCACACACAATCTCGGCGTCAAGATGTCTCCCTTTCCTAAAGATTAGGTTGTAAAGACAAAGAGATTTATGACTTGTACCGTTTGGGTGTGTGTGTGTGTGTGTGTGTGTGTGTCTGCGTGTCTGTGTGAGTTTGTCTGTGTGTACAGACCTGGAGTACTTGTTGACAAGTGATAAAAGACATGTTTCACATGCCATAACAAGCTACGGTATAAGCTTTAATAATAGGCAGATAGATAATTTGATAGATATTCATAAACTGACAGTCAGTCAGTACTCATCCTTTTGTACCAATAAATGTGAATGAGAACGGGTGATGTCACTCCTTTGCTATGTGTTATCACAACTTCCTACAGTCCACCATTACACTACAGTAGATACACACACACACACAAACACACTTGCACGCACACACACACACACACACACACACACACAGACACACACACACAATATGTTGGATAATAGAGCAACTGTAGCTGTAGGTGCATTACTTTAATCATCTTTCTACTGTCACATACATAAATCTAAGTGTGTATGAACACAGTAACCTGTGGAGATGTAGCCTGGTGTGATAGAAGATCTTTTTAGTTTTTTTTATCTGTTTATTCCTGGAAACATGACACATCACATTGCACTGAACTGGACTTGCATGAAGCTCTGTGGGAGCTGGCAGCGTTACTCTTTAATGATAGTTCAATGATTGATGCTTCCTGGTGTCTGAATTAAGTGGAAAACAACCACTGTGTCTCATGGGGCATGGTGCCAGTTCAGGGTATGGGTGGGACATGCATCTAACCTACAATGAGAAAAACAGTTTGTCTAAGTGATTATTTTCCTTGGCGGAGGTAATAAAATACTTCTTTGTTACTAATTGTTAAGACAGAATTGCAACAAATCTTTTATCATTGAGATACAAATTATAATTGATTGTGAAATGCTGACAACCCACAGATAATGTTTTTGAATTAAACGCATAGGTCACTTACGTCCTGTCTAATGTCGCAGTGTTGTCTGTATCTTTCTCCCACTTGTCATTAGTGTGCATGCAAACACACATGAAGGACTGCAGTGCAAATACAAACAAACAGTTTAGTGCTCTGTGTAAAACTCTTTGCTCCACCAACAGTGAAGCCAAGAGCTAAATGTAATTACAAGTCCTGCGATTTAGACGACACCTTCAAAGATTGAGTCTGAATGACCAGAATGTGGAGAGTGTGTATGTATTTACTACATACTCTCAAACTACTGTATGGCATGCCTCCATTAATCTGTGCCACTTTGTGCAAATGCATATGCATTTTGCACATGTGTGTGTTCATACAGCAGGTCAAGTACCTTCCCTCTCCTCTCTGCTTCTGCACACGCGCACACATGCAGAGGTGACACTGGAGACATTACAGACACACCAGGAGAGGGTAAAAAGTCAAGTTGCGGTCAGCCTCCAGAGCTATATGACCCCAGAGGTTCAAAGATCACAACAAAGAGCTCCTGAGGACACGAGATGAGATGCTCAAAGATGCAAAATCATTATGGTAGTGATAGGAGCAAAACCTTGAACTGAAAGTGAACTCTGAGTTGAAATGTGACCCCATAAACCATGCGTTATGCTAAGGTTTTAAATGTAATTGAGGATATAGAATGATTGATTCTGTTGTTGGCAAATGTAAAAGCAGTAGAGTGCTTAGTTACACTTAGATTCATGATTAACATAGTCATCAGTCAGCCGCACTCTGTAAGAAAAACAAGATTCCTAGTGACGTATTTTATGGTTCAAGACACTGAAATCTTCGCTCTTTGTTTATGAGAAGCGGCTGTGCACACAAGTTATTGAGAAATGCACCAAAGTGCTCCCCATTATCTCAGTTGTTTCGCCATTGCAGTTTCATAGCCCAAATGCAGCTGAACTCAAAGACGCAGAATTAAGCAGAACTGAAAGACTATTAAAGAGGACGGGACCCATGCTGTGCTTTCAGACAGTTAGCAAGCATGTGTTTAAACAGTCTCTTTGAAGCTAAATGTGAAATGATTAAGTCCGCTTAGAAGTCCGTGTGGCTCTTCAATGTGTGTCTGTGTGTGCGTGTATGGACCTCTTTGAAGATGGTACTCTTGTATGAGTTCAGGAAGACCTTTACAGCAGCGCTAAGTGGAGGGTGCAGCACGCCATAAAGATCCGAGATAAGTGTGCAAATGTGTGTGTGTGTGTGTGTGTGTGTGTGTGTGTGTGTGTGTGTGTGTGTGTGTGTGTGTGTGTGTGTGTGTAGTTCACTGCAGGCACTGACATGACTTGCGGGTCTGGATGAGCTGACGCCAGCCACTTGTTTCTGACTGTCTGTGTATGTCCTGAATGACAGCCCAGAGGCAGTGCATGTGTGTGTGTGCTTAGGTGGGAAAAGAAACGTTTCATGTTTGACGGGAACCATCAATAAAACAGCAACCATGAAATCACCTCAAAACCACCTAAACCTGGTCTGAGCCAGTGTGTAGGAATGTGTGTAAGATTGTAGAGTGTGGGTGAGTGTGTTTGTGTTTGTGTGTGAGAGAGAGAGCAAAAAAGAGACTGAAGGATATCAGAGGATGTGTATTGACCTGTGTTCTTTTCTCTCATTTGTTTCGCACCTCCATCCACCCTGCTCTGATTGACAACCATGAAGAGAAGAATTTGTGTGCATAAGAGTAAACGTACAGCTCATCTGATTGATTTATGCTCATGTTACAAACTACAGACAATTTCTGCCAAATCTGGGTTTTTTTTGCATTTCTCTGTGGAATAAATTAACAATTTGTTGCACGGCAATTAGCATGAAAAAGCAAGCAGCTTTTTTCCAGTCAATTTAACATCAAACCATCTCTTGGTACTTTTCTTAACCCCCTCTCTTCTTCTGCTCCCTCAGGCCCTGAATTTTATGGCAGGCATTGTGGCTAGGTGAAACCCAATGAGTGGGAGGAGCACTAGTTAACTAGGAACATAGCATGAATAGTGTGTGTGTGTGTGTGTGTGTGTGTGTGTGTGTGTGTGTGTGTGTGTGTGTGTGTGTGTGTGTGTGTGTGTGTGTGTGTGTGTGTGTGTGTGTGTTTATGTATCTGCATATGTATGTATGTGCATGGCTGAGTGTTATTGCATGGGTTTCTGTTGAGAAGTTCTTTGGCCCACATAGAATAAGTCATGGTAACCCTACACGATACAATTTATGTGGACTCCCTTCTGCAGAAAAAATGCACACAAATACGTATGGAACTTCTTAAATGTCTGAAAGTTTTTATTCTTTTGAGCTTTTGAAATAGTGTTTTAAAATATTACTCATTTACTCATGAAATGTTGTAGAACATGAGATAGGACAAACTGTATTGATCCCACACAGGAAAACTGAAGTGTCACAGCAGCAGAATTATAAGAACAAATGAAAACCTTTAACTATGTACTATACTACTGTGCAATATATCATATACTATATATAGTACTATATTGATTAATCTTGCCAAGAGTTACAGTTGAAGTTAAAGCACTTCAGTGCACTCAAGCACTTAGCAGTCTCAATTGAACACTAAAAGGAGTTGAAGTGTTAGTGATGAAACAGTTGATATTTCAGTTATCTATGTTAATCATGAAGTGAAAGCGCTGAAAGACTTTTACTGCTACTCTTGAACTGATATTTAAAAGAATTATTCAAATGAAATATAAGCAATGAAAACAGTTGAAGTGTAAGCTGTGAATTTTAGTTAAAATTGAAGAGCTGGAGATAATTGCGTTAATTGTGGGTTAAAGGCAGGCATGGCCAGCAACTGGTACAGTATGTCAGTGGTAGTAGTCGAACTGTGAGTTAAAGAGTAAAAACAACAGCTGCAGGGATTTTCTCCATTTACATTCAGGTGGATAGAAGACAAATGTTTGGGATGATTTCGGTTGGATTCAAGTTTTTTGGAGAGCTGTAAAAAAGCTTGTCCTTCTTGTCTCTATGTTGTTCTTGCTGGAATCCACTGTTCCCAAAGCTGTCCAACAGAGGTGATGAATAACATGTTATTATGACCAATGGTCATAATAGACAAAAACATTAGAATCAACCTCTGGCTTACAAATACTGGATATTCCCTTTAAAAATCACACTTAGATGCACAAACACACACTTAAATCCAGACAAAGCTGGCTGTCATGGCTGGTTGTCCTACGGGCAGAGATAGGTAAAGAGACCCTACATACAGGCATTCTGCTGGGTATTGGGGTGTCTACTCAGTCACTACTTGCCTCAGACAGACAGAATGACTGCTGCCCATTGAGACGCATAAGCACACAAACACACACACGCTTTGAAGATGACCTAGACCCCCCAAGCTGAGGTAGCAGTGATCAAGTGCATCAAGTTCATCCATCAAGTCTGAAAGTGAAAAATGAAGTCTGGAAGTGTATGATTATGCCCCTGGGCTTCTACACATCAATCAGCGGACACACACACTCACATACATTTGACCACACATTAAACAAAGAGAAGGCATAGAACTTGAAAAATGAACAAGAGTAAATTAATCTCCTTGTCCGAGAAGTGTGTATCTGTGTGTGTGTGTGTGTTGGCGAAGAGCAGAAAGAGGGATGAACAGTGTTATTGGTGAAGAGAACAGAGGACATGGTCAGAGCAGGATTTAATCAAGGAAAGAGAGTGAGAACAAGTCTGTGTGTGAGAGGGATAGTGGTGAGGTTTATCTGACTGCTCTTCATTGGTTCAAACTGAAGAACATCACCAGCTTCAGCTGAAAAAAAAAATCTTAGAGAAGCTTAAAAAAAAGCTTAAAGAAATTAAAACATGCGTGACGTTTAGAATAATCAGCCTCCCTGTTCTTTTGTCTTCATCCCCTGCTCTTCATCTTCTTCTCTCCGTCTTGTCAGCCTTCTTCATTGGTGTGTGAAACATGGCGCTACTGCAGTGTGTTTAATTCAGAATTGGTGATGTGTGTGTTGGATGTGTCTCAATGTGTGTGTCAGAGCCAGCTGTGGAAAATAGGCCATAATAACAGACTTTAAATGCCGCATCCGCTCTTCTTTATCATGTTAACGACTACAGTAGTCTCCAAATGCTACATAAAAAGCGCACCTCCATAATGGCTCCTCTGTTTATCTATGTAGTATAGAAGACCTCTTATAGGTTCAAAGAAGAGCCCTTTTTCCAAGTAAAACAGAACTGCAGAGTTAACTTTGAAAGATATCCATTTTGACAAAAAGAAACAATAATTACCTAATTTTATATCTATTCAGTATGAGTATTAGTATGAGCATCAAGTGTTGGTAATTTTATGAAATATGCTTATTTGTTTCCTTGCTAAGAGTTGGATGAGAGGATGGATACCACTCTCGTATTTCTCTGTTAAATATAAAGCTATGGCTAGCAGTTATCTTAGCTTAGACTAAAGACTGGAAACAGGGGGAAACAGCTAGTCTGGGTCGATATATGTCTCATTTGTTTAATACTTAAAAAACTGAAGTGTAAAAATGATAGTTTGTAGTTTTATTGGGGTTTTTTGTTGGGCTAAATAATAACATTAATTAATAAAAACCATTCCTTTGAGGAATGGTAGAAAAAAATACATTTAGATTTCTAAAAAAAAACAACATGGTTTGCAAAACTAGTTAGCTGTAATGTAACATATGTGTGACATGTAGTTAATGACCAAAAATATATTAAAACCCTGATATGGCCTTTAAATATGTTTTTGTTTTCGTGAATCTGAGCAAATAATAACGACTGATAACTGATGGTAAAACACTAAAAAAAAAAAAAAGGTAGGGGGAGCAAGGGCAGCAAAGTAAGTAGGAAGAGGAGAAGGGAGATGAATGTGTGTGATCAGACCAATTGTGATGTTCTGCAAACCAAACTGTCATTGGTCATCAGGTGAAAAATTAAATTATAGGTGGGGACAGAGTGAACGTCCCAGTGACAGGAGGTGAGGAATAACAGCACTGAGACAGACTTGATGCAATGCCACAGGCTGCTGTTAAATAAGATAATGTCACATTCGCTGCCTTACACAGAGTTTTTTTGTTAGATCCAATTTAGAGCTGTCTGTTTTTTCAATAAAAGTAGATTACTCACAGAACAAATCATATAAGCTGTGGTTTTATTCGAAGACAAGATAACACACTGTCAAAGAGGCAACTATAGTAAGTAAACATGGCACAGCATGAGTGGATAAAAGCAATTGATCAGCAATCAACACACACATGCTCCCTTTGAAATGTCGGAGACAGAGTCACTTCACAAATGTCAACAGCATTTGAAGAAATCAATGAAGACTGCTCCCCCCGAAGCATATCATTAATACCTTGGCGTGCACAACTGCTCCTGAACATAAATAAGCAACTTTATTGTCAGAAGTTAACGGACACAAGACGAGGGTTGATGGACGAGCAGAGAAAACTCATAAGGCAAGCAGCTACGATGAGGTTGCTTGTTAAAAAGATACCACTTTGCTGCACAGTGTGTGTGTGCGCGTGTGCGTGTGTGTGTGTGTGTGTGTGTGTGTGTGTGTGTGTGTGTGTGTGTGTGTGTGTGTGTGTGTGTGAGTGAGGCAGAGGGAGGCAGAATGAGAGCTTTTCATCCGCTCCAGTTACTAATCACAGTCTCATTCTCTCTCACCCTGCATAATTCTCCACCTCGTCTTTATAAATCTTTCTTCTCTCCCCACCTCTTCCTCTCTTTCTGAGGGCAGAGACAGCAGATGTGTTGGCAGGTTAAATGACCTCTGTGATGTATGACTTAACAAACCCCAGGCATCCATCAACCCTAACCCTAGGTGTGTGTGTGTGTGTGTATGTGAGTGTGGAACAAAGAGGGAAAGAGATGTTGCTCATAAAGTGCAATTTCAATTCACCTTCATCCCAAACTTGTGACTCACTTACACACGGCAGAGGCCTCTCCTCTCCTCGCCCATGAATCAATCCTCCTCCACCTCTTTTTCCCCTCATTTCATGAATGAGTGTGTCCGCTGGAGTATGTAGATGCGCTGTATACATGAATGTGAATGAAGCGCTTCTACGGTGTAATTACATTGGCCAGGATTCCCTGAGTCTGCTGCATAGATAGACTGACTAGAGCTGCCCTTCCCGAACTCTGCATGTGTGTGTGTGTGAGAAGGAGAAACACACACAAAAATGGCTAAAACTTCCATAGATTTAGAGCTCTCCCGGCAGTAAAATATGTATCTGCATGCAACAACATTGGAGAAAAACCATGAGACTTCTCCTTTGTTCTGCTTTGTTTTACTGCTAGTCTAGTGCATGTCTATGATTGTACTGTTTAAGAGGTTTATCTTTGATTTGCTCTGAGAGAATAGGACAATTTGCAAGACAGTGTGCACAAGATACATTACAGACAACAAAAGAGGCAGAGATAGACAAAGAAAGTGAGTTAATGTGTGTGTGTGTTTGCATGACAAAAAGAGGGGTTTCAGTACGTATTGATCCTTTATTGTATGTGAAGATGAAAGAGGATCTTATAAATCCCCTGATGTGAATGTTTCCATCACAGCAAACTGAACATGTTTTCCTGACTCTGCTGCCAGCCCCGTCCATCAGCCCCGTGCTGACAGACGGCGGACGTGCCCTCTCTACGCAGTAATTACAGGAAGCCGAAGAGGAGCTGCTCCAGGCACATCCTGGCACGCAGTTCACCTGGATGACTTTTCTTCTCTCCTGTAAAACAAGTTCGGTTTGTTTTAGGGGTTGACTTTGGAGGGCATCAAAGACAAATTCAGGTCAGTCAGTCACGGGGACTCTCAAGTGATGTAGTGTGAATGTGAACTTTTTATACTCAGTTTTGTATCAACATATTTATTAAAAAGTTAATAACACTGACAGAAAATGGCTCATTTTTGTATTTAACAATTACGATTGGACTTTTAGATGAATCTTCTCGGCCGAGTGACCTAAAATCTTAGTTATCATGTTAATTTAATTCAGTATGCCTAACATGATACTCCAACCAAAATATTATCTTTTGACGGAGAACAGCTTCCGTTGTCAGCTCAAATTCAGTCTCTTACAGTGGATCCAGTGGTTACAAGTTTTTTGCTGTCCAAAATTACAAGGGTAGAGATCAAGGTTGTAGACACAATATTCGTGTAACAATAAAATTAATGGACCGATAGCCTTTTCAGTTCGGGGTAATGAACATGTGGAACCTTTTACTTTTTAAATAAGTACAGAGACAAAGGTTTTTTTTTCAATCAGTTCCAAAGCAGATCACCATTGAAGTTTTAGTAGTGTCAAGCCAATAAGGAGAGGTAACTTTAACATAAATCTTTATGCCAGCCAGCTCATCATTGTCCCAAAATGCACCAAAGAACTGCACAGAATCTTGGACCTATAAGCGTTTTTCTGTCTTTTTCACAAATGGCTTGGCTAACCCCCTGGCTGTAATGAATATTTTTTGTGTCATGTTTAGCAGCTTGTCTTTTGACTCTGGGATATTCCCGCTAATTGTCTCAGCAGGGCAGCTGACCAAGATGGCTGCCCTGCCCTCTGGATCACTGTGACTATGCTCTACCAACAAAAGAGGAGATGATAAAAACAGCAGGGAGAAATAAAATACTTCACCCACTCCTCTCCCAGAGAAGTGCCAAATCTCTATTTCACTCTTTTCTTGCTGCTTTTTCTGTCTCAGCGCCCACAAAGTGATTGGAAGGCAGACGACAATCTTCTGTTGTTGACGTTCGATGGCGCGTAATAATGTGGTCATTATCATTGCTAAAGGAACAGGTTGGGGCTCGGACAGGGTTTCATTGGGGGCCTTTAAAGCACACACAGACATATATAAACAGAAACACACACACACACACACACACACACACACACACACACTTTCAGTGTGGGAAAAGAATGCTTCTAAAAGAGGGACAGCTGTTTGGGTGGCTCGTGAGGATGGCGATCAGGTTAAAGGGATGATGGCCTACTGTAAACTCCACCTGTGCATTTGGCCAAGCCTGAGGCTGTGGGGCAAACGGGCCAGCGTGGGACCCTTTGATTTTGTCCAGTCCACTGGGAGGTGTGTATTAGTGTTGGACGCTTTCCAAAATGAGACCAGAATAGATCTATAATAGACCACATTTTAATCTGACTTTTAAAAGTCCTTTCAAAATCTCCAAACTCAAATTATCTGATAGGGTAATAACTGCTGTGGACAGTACTTGCCTATAAAGGTGAGAGCAGTAACTACAAAGCAGTGAGGTTGAATGGAAGAGGTCTGAAGTTTTCAGGCTGGCTGGCGAACTACGTAGAAGATAAAAAGGCTGTGAAGCCTTCATTTTATGGCTTTTTAACCTACATAACACCTAAAAAAAAATGCAGATACTGAATTCTGCCTTTAGATAGTCTTCAGAGCATATTAAAAAATACAACTATATACATATGAACGCAAAGACATTCGCATACATAAATACAGAGACACTTGAACCTACATATACTCACATTAACGTGAATTAAGAGTGAACCTGCACCTGTGCAGGAGAGGTAGCTAAAATTTTTGTCCATTTTAATCAGTGTCCCTATATTCTTCTATACCTTAGAGGAATTAAATGCATCTATGTTTTTCTAGGTGTCTGTCTGTCCATCTACCATTAATATTCAAATCAATATTTATTTACAAGTTAAGGGGTTACATTTAATTGTGTGATTTAAAGGTGGATCAACCAACACCAAATTGTAAAAATTCCACTTTCTTCAAGTTTTGCTAAGCTAGTTAGCTTTGTCAGGAGATTATGACTCATGACTCAGTTTAGCCACTGCCTTACTTAGTTATGTCGGAATAAAAAACTGAGTTATCAAGATGTTGCTTCATTAAACTGGATATTTAAACGTGAGGTTTTTCATTTACAGAAAATATCTGTGGGGAAAAAAAAACAGGAAAAAATTGGTCAATTTACTTTGAGCTTTAGCCAGGGCTGCTCACGGCATACAGCTTTCATTTGACATGGTTCCCTTGTTTCAGCTGTGTAGTTGGCTAGCTGTCTGTTGCACAAAGTAGGGATGGTGACTTTTAAAGCCCACAGATTAAGATCAACAAAATCATAACCTCATAAAACATATTTTACTGAAATACAGACAACCTCTGTTTAGAAGAATGTGATATTGAGCCCCGAGCACAAAATTTATTGCAACTGTATTTCAGACATTAGAGGTACCTCCATACACCTTGCTTTAGCCACAAAACATTATCTAAAGTAAGGTAGAATAAAGCACAATGCCTACACACTCTTCCCCATCTTTATTAATTTTGAAAAATACCTCCTAAAACATTTTTAGAGAATAGACTATGAAATTCAAGCTTTCTGATGGAGTAAAGCGTTTTGCTTTGCACAGCATCACCAAAATTAATCTTACATACTATCAATCACATGGTGTAAACAGTAGGTTGGTCGGTGTGTGTGTGCGTGTGTGTGCGTGCATGCGCGTGAAGGGGGTTTGAGTGAATGAGGAATGTGATTAACTTTTCCATCTGTGTGTGTCTGGCTGAATTCATTCCAGCTACTCATAGAACAAGAGAGATGAAGAAAGGACAGGGAAGCAGTTAATACCACACAAATGAAGGAAATTGATTAAACCTTGCTGTTTTATTAAATTTGAAATTCAAATGAAATGCTCCTCCTGTGGTTTTGCTCATAAGTTATATTAAGATCATTCTGGGATATCCCTAGGGTGTGCGTCATCATATTGGCTAACCATCCGTGATTTGAAAATAGGATTAACTATTTCCCTCTTAACATTCAGGTCATAAAAGTTTTCAATCACGGTGTGTATAGTCTGAGTCTGATTTTGGCTGAAAAGCAAAGAAAGAGGTGTTTTTTGTTTGTTTTTTTTTGAAAACACATCTCATTTCAGTTGAATGAGATGAAACTGCGGAGGCAGTGGTAGTGTCCTCCCTCTCCTCCTTCAGGGCTGACTGCATACGCCCCAGGGACGGGATGGGACGGACGGGGACAGCCTCTCATTCATCGGCCTCTCCCTTTGCGTGGCTTCAAAACAACGGGCTGTGTGGCGAAAACAAAGCCTTTCTGTCTGTGACATCAGGTTGCTTTAAATTATCAAGACCCTAAAATTTCTCAAGACCTTTACTTTAAAACAAATTAAACAAAACTGTCTAAACTGTCCACAGCAAGTTGTCCCTCATTCTGGAAAGTGCTGTTGCCCTTGAGTTTTCAAATGTCACCTTTTTTTTGTTGGTTTAATTTTTGGCGTCATATTTGCACACAAATTTAAATTCCTGATTTTATTTTATTTTATCAAGGTCCCCTGGGGCTTTCGCATTTTGTGTACTTTCCCTGGTCCGTAATCGAGCCTTGTGGATGTTTGAGCTCTCTAAATAGGTAAATAAATTGTGATAAAACGTCTAGTATTAACAAATAAACAATGAACATTTGCTAATACAATAAAAACAATTCAGTTGGAAACATGGCCAGTTAGTCGACTTCTCTGGTTAACCAGCGCCTCTCCGGTCCCTGGATTTCTTGCCTCTAACTTCATATTGTCTCCTACTTGTTGCGGTGTGGAGGCGCAGCCCTCGCGAGACTTCACGTCGGACACTTGCGACTACCCCGAGCGCAATTATTAAGAGACGGTCGGAGCTGGCTTCTGATTGGTCCCCGGGCTCTCAGCGGCACTTCAAAGCCACGGAGAAGCTACAACTACTACAGCAGTCAGAGAGGAAACACACACTCATCACGGACAGTCATCGCGAGTACAGACACAGACGCGCGCGCGCTCTCGCACGCAACACACACACACACACACACACACACACACACATATACACATACACACACACACACTCTCTCTCTCTCTCACACACATACACACACACACACATCTCGGCCGAAGATAGTACAGCACAGCCCATGGCTGCTACATTATTAGGGGTGAGTCCTACCATTTATTTGCTAAAACATCTTTTACCGAGAAATTGCTAAAATAATCGCTTATGGTTTATGGTTGTAATGGTCTCGTCGCAGTCAACTTAATGCTCCGAGGTGTTTTACCTCCCGTAGTGTAGCTGTAATAATAAATAACATTCATAGATTTTTTTTCTGTCATAGTTTACAGAATAAAGATTCTTTATTAATCCGATAGCAGTTGTTTTCACTGATCCTGTCAGTGTCCTGCGGTTTAAGTGAATGGAAGATGGACAGTTGAGCATATTGTTTATTTTAAAAAAAAACCTCTCACCGTAGTTAATAGGCTTATCCATTTTATTTTTACTCATAATATGCAAAGGTTTACCTGCATGTACTGGTGGTGCTGTTAGTAGACAAAACACTTGGATAGGTTCCTCCATTCGTCGCCGCTTGATCCAAGTCAGAGGCGCAAACCACATCAAATTAGTAATTTACATCACTTGGATTTAGTATTTGAGTTCCAAAGTTTTGCGAAGTGTGTGACAAACACACTAGATTTACTGGATACCTAACGCTTTGCGCGTATTTACGCACACCATGTTTAGCCCCGACTCCGGAGTGACAGGTCTGCATGTCTATGTGTCCCCCACAGGAGGAACCCCGGCTGGGCAGCACCCCGCTGGCCATGCTGGCCGCCACCTGCAGCAGAATCGGCGAGCCCAGCCCGTCGTGCTCCCCTGCTCTTTCCGATGGAGCCCCGGGTCTCGTCAAGGGCTTTCACCCGTGGAGGGGGGGCGCCCCCGGCACCAGCGGCTTGGGTGTCCGCCTCAGCTCGCTTGGGGCTCCTGCTGGCAGCGGGACCGGCGTGACGGAGACCTCCAGCGCGTTCTCGGTGACCACTGCCAACTCTCCTTTTGGAAATGATTTTTCGGTGTACCAGACGGCTGTGTCATCAGACCACAATGTTTCCGAGCCTACACACGCACAGCGGTCCGTGTTTCTAACTAAATTCCCCTCCTCGGTGGAGGGCATTGCGGGGATATATCCGAGGATGCACGCGCACCCCTATGAATCGTGGTTCAAACCCGTGGGAGAGGTCGGTAACGGGTCTTCTTCTTGGTGGGACATGGGCACCAGCTGGGTGGACGCCCAGAGCGCGGCCGGGTTATCTTCTCCTCTGAGCGGCTACAGCAATGACTACAGCTCCGCCTTCAGCCCCGGTGCTTCTCAGCACTTGCTCCCCGCCACACAGCACCTGTTTGACGGCTTCAGGCCACCTGTCCCGGCCCCCTACACGGAGTCTACGACGGCGGGGGCACCGGCACTGACAGGAGCCCCCGTCGTCTCCCTGCCCGCATCTTCCCGCTCCTCCTCACGACGCTACTCCGGCAGAGCCACCTGTGACTGCCCGAACTGCCAGGAGGCTGAGAGCCTTGGCCAGGGGGGCGCGAGCCCGCGTCGGAGGGGCCTTCACAACTGTCACATCCCGGGTTGTGGCAAGGTCTACGGCAAGACCTCGCACCTGAAGGCCCACCTGCGCTGGCACACCGGGGAGAGGCCGTTTGTCTGCAACTGGCTCTTCTGCGGGAAGCGCTTCACGCGCTCCGACGAGCTCCAGCGACACTTGCGCACGCACACCGGAGAGAAGCGCTTCGAGTGCTCGATTTGCCACAAACGCTTCATGCGCTCCGACCACCTCAGCAAGCACGTGAGGACCCACAGCGCGGAGGGCTCCGAGGACGCCGGGGAACCGGGACTCCGTAAAGGGAACAGCGACACGGACAACAGCCTATCCGGTAGCCCGAGCCAGTCTCCCGGGCTGCACCTGCGCGAGACTGCCGAGAGCAGCGAGGGGCAGAGGGCGGTGGAGTAGTCCACAAAGCGAGATATGAACAAAGCAACGCGTGGACATTTGATTACGCCGCACCAGCCTGCATGGAGTGTGATCAGCTGGACACCTCGAAACTGAAATGGCACTTTATCATGAACTTCAGCTGTGGATGAACACTGTGTCCTTACCTCAAATAGGTTATCTGTAGCCTTCTTAAACAATAAATTTTTTACTCTACAGTTTATCAAACTTGTGTTGTTTGAAGATATGTTATACGCGCCTAATTTATTCTACACACACACATTTGGATTTAGACTGAAACAAGTAGCCTGTTATTCATTCTCTTTTTTTCCTTCAACATCATGGCACAGTTCTTTTTTTTTCTCTTTAATTTAAGGTTATGCCATTACCGTTACAGATTATCTAAAACTATATTGCGTTGAATGAACTTGTTATAATTGAGCTCTCCTTGTTAGTCATGATCATAACTGGTATCGGTCAAATAGGACAATTTTGGTACATTTTCCGTTTCTTGTTGGGCCTGCTAAGCGTATGATTTAGCCAAAGCATTTTTTGTATTTTATAATTTGTTACTAAAGAGTCTTTTTTCCTAGAATTGCAAATATAAAACAGTGAATAACTAATATATAATGTCCACCTTGACCAGGCAAATCTAACCAGAATCAATTACTCCTATTACCATTTATCACACTCTACTTCAGAACTTTTCTATCAGGCACATGAAGTTTATCTATTCAGCCTTTTTTTTTTTTTTTTTTTTTTTTTTTAAGGGGTGTTAGGAGTTGATTGATTCATTTTGGGTGTGGGCCTAGATAGTATTAGTACAGAGATGTGCCATTAAATCTAGTAAATTACAACTTGAAGTAATAATTGTGTTGAGTTGATGTGTAACTGAGGCCTATAACAGGCTTGTAAAAATTAAACTTGCCTGATCAAGGTATAGAAATTATTTTAGTTCTGTCCTGCTTTGGCGATAAAGAATAATATCAGGCTTAGTTATCCCTGCAATTTACTCACTCACTGTAATACCAGCAGAGTTGCCATTTGCTACAAATGGTAATAGTGATCAGTAAGACTTACCTCAGTTGCTTTGGTGTGTATCTCCACCTAGTGTTGAGTTTATACAGTTACCTGTTTTGTTTTTGACCACATGGGTTCTGGATGCTAAAGCTGAATGCAAAAGTTGGTCACACCTTGATCTTTTGTCCATTTTGTTGAAACACAAAATATGAAAAAAAAAATCTTCGCATGGTCTACACAAGACCATGAATTCAACTGAACTGAAAACAATGACGGTATAATCATAAATGAGACACTGGTCTTGCTTCAAATAAGACTGTCGCAGTAATAAATGTTTGTTGAATTATTCATGTGTTTTGCCACGCTAATATAAATCAGGCCTACCAGATTTCAAAGTTTTTTTGTTTAAAGAAAAACAAATTCAAGACAAGTGTAGATCTGTTGGTACAGAAAAGTCACAGAACTCAAGAAATGATTAAAAAATCTTGCACATTTTTATTTTGATGAAATAATTCGTGCTACACAACTAGTCACATTAATTGACAGCAAAACTACAAAAAAAAGTGCTGTTGTTACCCCGAACTGAGTGCCCGGTAAGATGAGATGATTATTACTTATTGCTGAATTATTCTCATGGTTAGGAATAGAGACCACACTTCATAAACACACACCAGTACTTACTACCAGTTACTCAAGTAGCCTTGTCATAAAATAACACAATTAACATAACAAAATAAAAGAAAAAAAATAATAAAATCACAATAAATAATCATTAGTGTTCCTGACTTACAGAAAAATAGAGCAGCTATTGCTGTAAACAATATTGCGTTAAATAAGGATCACAAAAAAAAGGAACAGGAATAGGCAAGCAAAAGTCTCACAAGATGCCATGCAACTGGCACTCTGGATCCAGAGGATCTAGTGCATGAGGAGTGTGAGGAGTGTAACTCCACCTCCAATCTCAGTACCTTTGGAGCTGATTCGTACCTTTGCCCAGGAGCTGGTCTCAGAGTCTAAGCGTGTCAGTTTATCTACATTTCTCAGCAGTTATGCCTCTGGGATGATCAGCAGATGCATGCACACAGAGTTCTGTCTCTGTTATAGAGGTCACGTGTTCAGGCGTTTGATGATGCAGTTGCCATTAATTATCGGTATGTCTGTATTTTACCTATGGATTTTCAGTCCATTGTCATTCCAGTGTTGTGGTTTTGTTACATTAGCTTCAAATGCACTTAGTTGCCTTCTAATGCCCAACATATAGGAATCAAATCATTTCAGACCCACCATTACAGTTCTCTCGCCCCAGAGACCCCGAAGTTTTCAGTAGTATAATGCAAAACAATTGTTCTAGTGCAAGTCTAACCAGATTATTAACAATTTACAATCATATGAAACTATATTCTCACTTATCATGATAGAAAAATACTATAAAATAACACTAATTTGCAATGCAGTTGATCGGTTAACAAAAACAAAATGCAAAGAAGAAACATTTAAAAGATACTATAAGACCAGATATGACACAAATGACTGAAAATCTACACAAAGAAAAACATAAAAGAGGATACAGAGTCACTGGTGTGCTTCATGAACTACATCCCAAGACAATACAGCTGAGGTCAGCAATGTGTAGACAGTATTATTTGAGAGAAAAATTTCATACCTCAAGCTGGCCACAAGGAGGCAGACTAGGACAGGTAGACAGTACAATTGAAACGTTGGAGTGTCACACAGTCACATGAGACTAAAATATGTAGTGTTTTTACTTTAAAATTATAAATAGTAAGCCTAGATAGAGCATAAACGCATCTACCTGCACCACACACACACACACACACACACACACACACACACACACACACACACAAGCACACACACACACACATGCGCACACACACACATGCATTCATAAGTTAGAGCAGTAATTGCTGCATGGCTAAAAAGTAAGGAAGGATCACCCTTTACCCTGTAGGAGAAATAGCCTCGCTGCTGCTACAGAGGAAGAAGAGGTGGGGGACTTGTGCTCTTTGCTGTCATCTCAATTTCCAGGATACTGGTCACATTAGTCACACAGCTTATGAGGGTTTGGTCAGTTCACTTTACAAATGTGTTTCCATTCCACATACAGCTGGTAGACGTTTTAGGAAGGGTAACTGGACAGAAAAGAAGCCTTTAGTCCAGCCCCTCTTCTATATGTCTCTACTGACTTCCTTTGGACCATGACCTCTGACCTCTGGCTAGCACTACCAGGGGTCACCAAGGGGCATCTTGGGAACCTGAATGTGCATCTCCATGAGACAGTCAGGTGGATGGTCCCTCCTGTAGGTAACCGTCTTCTCATTGGTTGTAGGAATGTATGACAGATCCTGAAGGGTGACAGAAATTTGCCGTGAGTAATACTCGCCCGTACACATACGCACATGCATCCACACAAGTACAACATGATATTCAATTTAGTGTTGCATTTCTACAAATGTGGGGACTCATGAGAGGCTGAGACATCCTGACCTTTAGTTCACAAAGACCGAATCCTACACTGCCCATAAAGCAACTAAGTACCATGTTTTGAAAGTGCCTCGTTCACGTGACATGGGATGGATGGCAGTGATGGAAAAAAGGCTGCCACGTTTACGACCTGTGAGTGTTCACATCATTTGACAACTCAAAATTGGTTGTATGATTGCAGAGTTGGTCATGTTAAAACTAAAAACACCATGCTTTGACAATATTAAAACTATATCCATTATATTCTCTGTTAAAAATTTGTTGCCCAAACTAGGATTATGCAACTGATGTCATTTGGACCATTTTTTCAGACTTGACAAAGCTTCTCCAGAGCCACAGAGGATGTTGTACAACTGTTTTCCCAGGCGGTGTAGTCGTTTGAATTTTACATAAAATAAGTGCGGGGTCCCTTTAATAATAGGCGGATTTCATAATGTTCAACCTAAGAAGAGGATGGTTACCATTTATTACATTATGTAATCCTTGAGGAAGTGGGTACAGCCTTTCAACACTTGCAAAACCCCCAGTTAATGTAAACCAAACCAGTCTAGGCACACATATCTCCAGAAAGCCCCCATTTGTTCAAATTTATATTTTTTCCTTCTTCTCAAAGGTGCTGTACATCACTCTAAGGTCACAATTCTGGACGCTGTAGATGGCGAGCTGGGAGTTGAGAGGAAATGTAAAATACAGCTGTACCTCTAACAGCAGTCTCAAATTTCTCACCCCTGGTTCTAGCGGACACCTGACATTTACAAAAATATCCTATAGAATTAAGGGGTCCCTAAAGCCTCTAAGGGCTCCAGGGACACTTCCGCTTCCCTTCAAGAAAACCCTGCAGTCCAGATGCCACCCTACATCCTGGATTTTTGAGAGCTAACCTTTCCAGTGCAGTGATAAACTCCATCCTCAGCAGCGTCCCCTGGTGACCAGGATTTTTTCTGTAGAAGCAACCGAGACATGGCGACCACCACCAACCCACACAGCACGGTGAGAGCACACACACTGAGGAATGTTCCTACCAGGCGGCTAGTGCTGGCACACTCTGTGGACACACACATAAACACACGTATGAGGTTTCATTGTGGAGAACTGGGACACTGTTACACGGAATCTGAACACACACTCAAATACACACTAAAATGTGCAGTCGAAGCAAAATATATATAGTTTGCAGGTGCAGAGACTCCTCATGACCCTATCCACACACAAAACCCACACACACACACTCAAAGTTTTGTATATCTATACTTGTTAGCACTCTTGTTGATATATCGCTTTTCCTGGCCTGTAACATTAACCTCAACCATCACAAAATACATGCCTAACCCCAGTCCTTATCCTAATTCCAACCCTCATTTAAATCTAAAACCAAGTTTTAATCCTCAATCAACCCTTTGAAGATAGTGAGGGACAGAACAAACTGTCCTCAATTTCTAAAAATATCCTCCCTCTTAAGGTCTAAAACTAAAATTGGTCCCCAAGAATGTAGATGAAGAAGAGCAGCAGTGGTGGAAGAAGTATTCAGATCCTTTACTTAGGTAAAAGTGCCAATAAGTGTAAAAATACTCCATTACAAGTAAAAGTCCTATATTCAAAATCCTACTTAAGTAAAGGCACAAAAGTATTTACAGCAAAATTTACGTTAATCATCAAAAGTAAAAGTACTTGTTTCATAAAAAAATGGCTCCTGTGACAGCAATTACTGTTGTAGCTGGTCAAGATGGAGCTTGTTTAAACTACTTTTTATATACTTTGGTGTGGGGGGGGGGGGGTGGGGGTGGGTTAGGAGGAGATAAAGGGGTCAGAGAGGGGGGGAATCACACAATGAGCAGTGCTGTTCCAAAAATTGGGAAGGCGGGGATGAACTGTAACTCTTGGATGTGCAATAATGTGTGTGTGTGTGTGTGTGTGTGTGTGTGTGTGTGTGTGTGTGTGTAACCCAGGTCATGTGTGAACTAGTGGGTTTTAAATTGTATGTATGTGTGTGCGTGTACGGCTGTGAAAATCAAGAAAGTGACCTGGGAACTGAAGGGAAATTTAAAATACAGCTGTAACACTGACAGCAGACTTGCTGACTCAAATACACCAGGGTGCAGTAGTGCAGCAATGGTAGCAACGGAAGTGACCTCGAATGAAGGCATATGTGTGTGTGTGTGTGTGTGTATGTGTGTGTGTATTGAAATTATACCTGGTCTTGTGCTAATGCGAAGCAGGGTCTGACCAGACTGTGAGCTGGTTTGAAAGCGATAGCGACAGCTGTCATTGCTGATGTACATACAATGAATCCATATCTCCCCTCCTTGACCTAAAATGGAAAAAAAAGGAGATGTGGAGATAGAGAGAGAGAGAGTTGAAGTTTTAGATGTTATTAAGTCCAGACAGACTCCAAGTCCTGGTGAAAATCTTAAAACAAGAGCTCAACAGCTATTACTTTCTATCCTTAAAGCTGCACTAATCAATATTTTTATACTACTGTAACAATGGATCGAATTACTGTCTGTAATTTGAAGAGTGTCACTGGTGAAGACAAATCCACAAAATTATCTCACTCCTTTAGTTAGCTTGGTTTTCTCAAAGACCATCATTCCCAGCAGCTGCAGACAGCTGTTTTTAACAAAAAAAGAGCTTTAAAGAGGAACTAAACACCAGTTAAAAACCCGTTTTTTCTGACATTCAGTGGTTTAACCTCTTCATCTTGCTGCAGCAATGTAGAAGTGTACTCCAGGTTGTGTGAGTACCCAGTGACATCACTGCTGGGTGTGGCTACAGGTGCAACAGAGCACATTTCTGACAACAGCAAACCACACCCACCACTGACGTTTGATGTGGAAACTTTCAACCGGGGGGGGGCAGTGAAACGCTGCCATACAACCTGATGTTAACTTACTCTGTATGTTCTTAGTTAAATAGTAAATTAAATTTTTATAAGGGGGAAGCTCAGATGGAGCACAAGCTTTGAATTAAACACACATGAAAACCATCATAGTCCCTAAGTAAAATCAGACCTCCTCAAATCCACAAAAAATGCAAATAATGCAAAGCCCATGTGCAAATCTGTTGTCTAAACCGGTTTTACCTGATACATTATCCATGTAGCCCACCAATGGTGCACAGGTGCCATTGCATTGTCCCGCCTCTTTTTGTGTGAGACCATGAGACAGGTGGCAGTCCACACACTTCCTGGAAGAAAGAGACAAAACAATGTGTCAGGTTCAACTAGAAATAGGGCTGTAAGAGCTCCCATCATGCTTTGTGGTAGCAAATAGAAACTGACAAGTACCAGTATGACTGGCAAGTGCTTTGGCAAGCAGGACATCTCTCACAGAAGTCTCCAGAGTATCGGGGATCATCACACACACACTTGCCACACACACATCTTCCCTGCCCGCTGCACAACAAGCCACTGGCTGATAGGCAGGACGTTTTGGAGACGGGACAACCGCAGCTATCGCCTGTCCAGCCATCCTCACACACACATTCACCTGACACACACACACCCCGTCCTGAGGGGGACAGAGAGTGACAGGAGGAGAACTGTTAGAGAAGTGAACTAAAAATTGTACTGTGTATGGTTTGCATCAACATTCCTCATATTAATACTTTTTAATTTCTTATCATATCTCTATGAACTAAATTTCATAATACTTTAGATTTTTAAAGTGTGTTTGCCTTACCTCCACAGAGAAGTCCCCCTTCATACGGGCAGGAGAAGTCGTCTCTCTCGCAGTATTTCCCATATACTGACCCGAGCCTGCTCTGTTCACACACACACCTCCCGCACTCACACACTCCCCGACCACTGCAGTCCACATCAGACCCATTGGCTCTGCATTTCCAGTTTGAATCTGTGTTTGAGTGGTTAGTCAGCCCATGATCTGGTCTCTGCTCCTGATTGGCGCCGTCTTGGGTCCCTGTACATGGAGATTGGCTGTCGTCATGACAGCGCCTGGTTGGTCCACAACTGCAGCGACATTTAGAGTGAATCTTGATGACAGTGGATTCGTTGTAACCCACAGGGCGAACCATCGCTCGTACATCTTCATCTTCACCGTCATCAGGACAAGAGCGCAGGCCAATGGTGACATTGAAGTAAACCTGCATGGGAAGACAGTGAAGTTAAGAACAGCTACTGAGTGATTCTTAAGGGATTTTAATGTGGGTTTGTTTAGTCGGTCCAACACTAAAATAAGATGGTGAACATGGTGAACATTATACTTGCTAATTATCAGCATTTTAGCATTGTCATTGTGAGCATGTTAGCATGCTGACATTAGCATTTAGCACAAAGAACCACAGCACCTGAGTACAGCCTCACAGAGCAGCTAGCATGGCTTGCTAGTAGATAGATAAGTAGATCTATTTGGGAGTATTAAAGGTAAATATAAAACTGTAATCACCAAGTCCTGACATACAGTAAAAATAAAATTATTGCAGATGTAAATCCAAATGGAATGACATTAAATGAGCTACTTCTCATTGCATTATTATCACAATCTCTGATAAGGCTTAAATAGTCGAATAAGGAACTGGATTCTAACTAAAATTTGAATGCTTTTTAAAAAATATGGTTTATGTGCATGGCAAAGCTTTGAATCAACCATCAGGCTTTTTGCTTGATTTTTATCACCATTCTGGTAAATGTGGGTACTTTCCATAATTCACTTTAAACCACCCGTGTATTAAATGGCTGGACTTCACTTAGTTTGTACAATGGACTAACTATAGAGCAGTGATTAAGCAGCTTTGTGTTCGAAAAAGTTAAGAGCCCCCGAAGGTTAAGGAGGAGAGGAGTCTCATAGGCAGTTTAGGGAGTGAACAGAAAGAAAACTTCCACATGTAGTCAAAATGCTCCAATTAGTAACAAATGAGCTCCTGTTTAGTGCCGAGAAGTACAAAAAAAAAAGCTCTTTGCAGTGGTGCAGAGTATGTAGGACTTTTATTTTGGTAGATAAATGGATCAGGTATGACTGCAGTGGATGTCAAACGACCTACTTCTAAAAGTAAATGTCCTATTTGTTTGCATAAATGCTTTAATATTCGGCAAGGTAGGGATTATAGGACTTAAGGGTCATGAAATCACATGGAAATGTTTTCCAGTTAAATAGGGCCTATAATCCGCTCAACACGGATTATTTACCAAAAGTTTTCTGTCACGTAAAGCTCTCAGTGATGCCCTTGCGTGTTTGTATGTGTCAAAGTAATCCTATTCAACCAATAAATGTCCTCTGACATCTCTGGGATCTCTTTCAAAGATAAATGCAAGTAACATTTAGCTAAATTCTTACTCATCCTTTGTGTGTGTGGTCTGATACTTTTGTGTACTGGATGTATGTTTGTGTGTTTACCGTCTGGTCAGGCTGCACCCCTGAGCAGCTCTGGTCCTTGGCAGTGGACCCGTCAGGACAGAGAGGAGACACAGACACCCAGTACCTGCTGACTGCCTTGTCCTCCACTGACACTGCTACCGCCACCTCTGACAACAACCTCTGGGTAGAGCGAGGGTGGAAAGAGATGAAGAAGCAACTTCAAATTTACTACCTGATATCTATAAATTCTTTGAAGTCAATGTATTATGGTGGTTGCAAGGTTAAGATAAAAGACAGCGGGAAGAACAGTGGCAATTTAAATTTTAATGAACATAATCTGCGAGAGGGAAAAGTAATGAAGCAAAAGGAGAAAGAGAAAAGAGAAAGGGAGAACTCTCATTAATTGAAGTTGTCACAAGTCCCCAGAAAGCCCTCATTGTCATCCTTTCTTTCATTCTGACATACAGGGGGGTTTAAGGGAACAAGGAGGTGGGGCCAAAAATAGCATCTTTGTCTTCGTCCATGATTAGGACACATGGTTTCCACGGGGATCTGATAGCTATAATGCCAGCTTCTGTTTGAGCTCTGCTACTTGTGTATGCATATGTGTGTGTGTGTGTGTGTGTGTGTGTGTGTGTGTGTGTGTGCGTGTGTCTGTTTGTGTGCGCGTGTGTGTGTGTGTGTGTGTGTGTGTGTGTGTTGGTCTATGTGCGCATTGGTGTGTATGTGCCCGTTTGTGTGTATGTATGCGTGGCTCTGCACCCGGATCTGTGGATGCGGCAGATTCTCGTAGCAAACAATGGAGCGCTGTGCCTGAGGCAAGATTATAGCCTAGACTGCTGCCAACTGAACAAACGCCTAGTCTCAAACACACACTCACTCATGCACAGAGGGCCTTACCCTTCCTTAACCTTCTGTTCTCATCTGTGCTTTTCTGTATCATTAGGCCTTCAGCAATCAAAAACATCTCCAACCATCGACCTCAGAATTTCAATGAGTTTAAGTTGCATTACAAGTTTCCTTGTCATTCAAACCTAAATTTCCTGGATACATACTGTATGAGCTGTAGCATTTTCAGAAACATACTGTAGTATCACAGACTCACAGGAATGTTCTGCTGGTCAGCGTGCATGATCAAACAAGGCCAAAAGAAAACTGAGTTCGTGTTGACTCAGCAGATCAGCGGACTACTGCCTCAAAAATTTTTGAACCCAGACTGCGTGGGCTCATGAATTCACCTCATGCTGTGCTTCTGTACTCCTCTCTCAAACCTTTTACTTGTCCCTGTCCTTCTCGTTGTTGTCTTACGAACTGATAATATACTGAGAGGGGGAAAAAACGGGATCTAAAAGTGATAAAGATGTTATTATCTAAAGTTGGAGAGGAAGGAGGAGTAGTGCTCTGTACCTTGTATGAGTCCACCACCAGCTCTATTAGGTTTGGAGCATGGAAGAGGCCTAATTTTCCCAGGTAGGAGCCAGGTAGCAAGCGCACCAACTCCTAGAGAAGGAAAGGGAGGTGAGGAAAAAGAAATGCTTTGTCGCTTTTAAATATATTCCGCCTAATGTTGGAAAAAAAACACTACACTAGCACCACAAGTCAGTCATGTCAATATCGATACCGGTCATTACCTCGTACCACTGGTACTGCTGCTTCTCCACAGCAAAGATGGAGTAGATATGGTTTTCAAGCAGCTTATCAGACAGCTGACCCACACTAGGATGGTCCTGAGAAAGAGAAATCAACAAACTGAATTACAAATCATTTCTGGTTTTTCTTCAGATGTATCATACCAAGTTTAAGAAGTTTTATTTTGGTGTATCATCTTAAAGTGTAGACCTGATAATGGAGTGGAACACTGTTAGACTCAGAGTATACAAAACAAATTTCACCTCAGGCCAATGTAAAAATGTACACAGTCCACATTATTTTGTGACCATTTGAGCTTTAAGATGTTAGCCTCACTCCACTCCTTCACTGAGTGTGTCTACTTTACACATTTCCATCCTCAGTGTAGCTTTTCTGACCCTGACTTCTCAGCACCTACAAATGTCTCCCTCCTCTCACCATCCTGGTGCTCCCTGTGTAGATGTTGTTCTCCAGGTGACACAGGCCATCATGTGGTGTGACAATCCCTGCCAGCCGGCTGTCAAGGGCGAGGTGAGATGGCTGGTCAGTCATCAGGAGCAACAGACGTTTGGCGTCTGCTCGCCAACCCACCGCCCTCTGAAAGAGAGACAGAGAGAAATCAATGTGATGTCATAGTATGTTTAGCTGTAAATTTAAAAAACCTAACATATCCTGATTGAACCACCACAGATCTATGTCTCTTTTCTGATTTTGGAAAGGATTTTTTTTCCCATTTTTATTCCCTTATATCACTCATCAGCTGCACTCACACAAGCTGATGTGGAAAAATACTTTTTGTGTATGCTTCATATTTTAAGGCTTTAGACGTGTGATAAGAATCTGCACATTCAAACATGTTGTTCATCTGAACTACATTGGTTCCCTTGGTGATCAGTTCTTTCTGCAATGCGTTACTCTGCCAGATTCTTCCATCAGCCACATAGTCTCCTTCTTTATGTCTGTGACGCGCCATAGACACTGAGAAAAATGGGTCTGTGTGGGCACGTGTGTGTGTATTTAAGGAAACCCAGTGAGCTTATAAGTAGGCCTGACATAATGGAGAGTCTATTTCTAGAGTCATGACCACCGTGGTGTTTCCCTCCAGGCTGGTTACTCAGCCCCCCCATGGTATGACTCTCAGCCCTCCTGCCATAGTATAAGCAACTGTGACTCCGTGGGTGCGCGTCTGCAATACCCCAGCAATGGTGTCATTAAATAGTGGGATTCCAGTGGCACTATCCAGTGCTGAGTCAGACTGCCACCGTTCTCCCAGAATAAATGCCTCTTTTACCAGCATGCAGACTTACCACCAAATTTGGGCTTTACTCCCATTTTTTCTGAACATATTCAAGAAACTAGGAGGGAACTGAGTTGTATTTGTCTCAAAATGTTTTGGTAACTCCCTTTCTCTTTGTTTCACACGTCTAGCTCTTGTAAGCCTGACTTCCAAGCATCTGTACATACAAACCTGGCAGACAGCTGCTTGCAGCATAGCATCCAGCCCTCCCTCTGGTGTGTCCATGTTTCCGGAGATGCGCTGGCGTTTGATTACACGTGTGAACTCGCTCATATTTCCTGTCATGCTTAGGACGTGGTGGTAGCCATGGGCTGGACGACAGCGGATCTCATAATCACTGGTGAGAGGCAAAGACGGTCCAAAACCAGGAAAAAAAAAAAGATGTTAATTGCAACATTCAGGAATGCAGAGCTCCAAAACAACCACCAGAGTAAACAAATGCCAAAAGCCTGTCTGTTTTTTCATTCTCCTCCCCGCACAACTCATCATCATAACAATGTTGCCGCAACAACTGATGAGTCTCTCCCTGAGTCAACAAAACCTAGGAGCAACCAATAGGAAAATAATCTCCCAAATCACCACACAACTCATTTTTTCTCATTAAAAGAAGAAAAAAATTAGTTGATGAATGTGACAAGTCAGGCTTTGAAGGTTTTAAAGATCTTATTCATACCAAGAACATTAACAAAGTGAGCTGCTGTATATAGAGATGATTAACCCACTTTTGTCAGAAATCAGTAACCCAACTAACAAATTCTGTGTCTTACCTGCAGGGGTTGTTGATCTTGGAAGGATGGACATTTATGTAAGGGGAGACAGGTTTGTCCACGAACGAGCCGAAACCCAGCCAAAGGTCTGAGGAGTGCTCCGTCATACGTAGAGACAGGGCTACACCCACTGTCTTCAGCTGGACCACAGACAGCAAGCGGAGGCACAGGACGGGAAAGGCCAATACGTGTAAAGAAAGGTACAAAGGAAGATGACAACAAAAGAGAAAAACAAAATCAGACTGATGTGACACAAAAAAACCTGTATTTATTTTTGAGAGATGTCTCATTTAAAGTAGATACATGCATTAAATCTCTGAAATTTCTACAATTTATTTAATGTCAAATTTAAAATAGCCATCTTATACTCAACAGTGATCTAGTACTAAGCCATTTTCTGTGTTTAGAGGTACAGGTTCTTTGAACAATATGCTTTTTTTCTCAGCAACAATAATGAAATGCTTCAGCACTGACTCACTGAAAGGAACAATGACAGCTGAGTGTTTTGACACCTACATGATCCAGGTTTTCCTGCATAGAAGCCGATACATCCACCAGGTAGTACAGATCCACAGGGTAACGCTCCATCTGCTTCACAGCTATTATGAAGCTGGCCTCTGAACCTAGGAACACAAACACACACACACACACACACACACACACACACACACACACACACACACACACACACACACACACACACACACACACACACACACACACACACATATATAGCATATATTAAAAGTTAACTTTAATTTTTACATCTGCAGCTTTTAGAAAATGTGGTGCAAACCGGAGATCCAGTCATATTTGAGGCACAAACATGTACAAAGCCAGAGTGTGTCGTCTGTCATTTACCTGGTCTGAGGGTGATACTGATGTCTTGTGGGGAGACTTGTGTGCTGCTGATGGTGGCGTTAACCTCCACCTTGATCTCGGACTGCTCCATGAACTCCGGTCCACAGCCTCTTCTGAGCAGGTTCACTGGCAGGTTGCAGCGCTGGCCTGGCCACAACCCATCCTGAAAGTCCTTGAGGTCACACAAGGTCAAACAGCGCCGAATTAAAAAACAAGACACAGAAAACAAAATAGCAACCAGACAGTTGTAAAGATAATACAAATAAGCCGTCTTTTTTGGTCTCATCACTATAGTCGTGTCTCAGGAATGAGAAGTAGTGACACAAACAAGTGGGTCAAGTTGAATGCTAGGTTGTCCCATGTATCCCCATAGATCAGAGGTACTGATGTTGAGAAATATATGACCATCGTGAATGTACAGAACATTCTGTCAAATCTCTTTTTTTGGGGGGTTATGCAACCTTAATCTTTCCATTTGTACAACAGTTATATATTAGTTGAACCACTGTTCGAAGCAGGGCAGACAGGAAGATTTCTGGGTCAGAAGACTAAGTTTCCTACGTCCCCGTACTCCCAGTAATGCATATATTCTTTCACCCATTGCTTTTATTTTGTGATCTTTGGTTTCTGTAAAGTATGGAGTGAGAAACCTTATAGAAAACACTGGTTCTTTCTCACACAAGAAAACAAACAAATTGAAACTAGTTTCACAATTACTCGATAAAGTTTCATTTTTCATATCCGTCATTTCTATGATGTTTGCATTGATTTGCAAGGGGGTGACGGCCATTACATTTTTCTTATGTGACTCTGACGTTACTCTTTAGAATATCAGGAAGAAGTGTCCTATTTGTGCTTACTCATCCATGTCCAGACCTACTATCTGATCAGTGAGGAGAGGAAAGTTCCTCCTAAGTAGGAGAGCTGACAGATACAGAAGAGATTTAGTACAGTATATAATTCGACCAGCACTGTGTTGAAAGAATCTTGATACACTGTAGGTAACCTCTCCACTGCCTAATAGCCAGCTACCCCAACAATACAGTACAAAAGCATCATGCTTTGCAGCTTTAGAGTGGATTATCGACCTTTGGTACTTCAGTCTGTGAGAAACACACTCACAAATACAGTGACTAGGAACATAAAAGTAGACCGTTAAATGTATGTATATACTGCATGTTATGGGCCTGATTGGTATGAGTCAATTTAAAGAGTGACATGACCAACAAGATCACACAGCTAAGGACTAAAACAGGACAATTAATTGAAATTACACACAGAAATAGCACAAGAGCCAAGCAGCAGTCTACAATAAGAGCTGAAAATGTAGCTCAATATGTGACCACAGCTTGAACCTGAATGCTAGACTGAATTTGGTTTATTTAAGGCTGTCCCTGTGGCTATAATTTGTCCTGTAACAGCTCTGACTATCAGAAAGTTTCATGGTGACTTCCCGGGACTTTCCTTACACGGGCTGCCTCTTCAGCTGGCATTACATGAAAGTGTCAGGATGTGAACCTGCATATTGATAAGCTCTGTACCTGCTTAGTTGTAAGTGTATGGCTCTGTGAGTTTGTGTTTGTGTCTGTGTGAGAGGTTAGAGAGGTAGTGTTTGAATGCTTCCACACACCAGTGAGCACGGCCCCGCTGAATGATGTCAGATAAGGTTAGAGTTCATGGGGTGGGAAACCACCTTATGCCTGTAAAAACACACATGTTGACAATCCAGTCTAGCCACAGGTTAGTTCTGTGTGTGTGTGTGTGTGTGTGTGTGTGTGTTGTGACTGGTGTGGGGCTGGGAGGTTTACAGCTTCTCGAGGCTAATTCAGGATGTGCTCTTTACAAGACAGACACCCAGAAAGCCAACACAGCTACAGGCAGACACACAGGCGAGTGGAAATATTCACACACACACACTCACACAGGTCATAGGGCAGTCCACTAGGCTCAAACATACACATTATATTCACATCTGCAGATGGCATCAAAGCTTTGGTGATGTGTCGTCTGAGGAATGCCTGCCACGTTCCCATTTTTCTTTCCCTCTGCCACACACACAAACACACACTTTCATACACATCCCTACCTCCTTGAAGCACCAGGCACACTGTGGTCCACGTCTGAGACACTCTGTACAAGAAGTGATACTAGGAGACCAACACACACTGTCACCTGAGGTAGAAAGAGCCAGTGAAAGGAAAACGAGACAGACAGTGAAAGACAGAGAAGAGAAGAGAAGAGAAGAGAAGAGGAGAGGAGAGAAGAGAAGAGAAGAGAAGAGAAGAGAAGAGAAGAGGAGAGGAGAGAAGAGAAGAGAAGAGAAGAGAACAGAAGAGAAGAGAAGAGAAAAGAAGAGAAGAGAAGAGAAGAGGAGAGAAGAGAACAGAAGAGAACAGAAGAGAACAGAAGAGAAGAGAAGAGAAGAGGAGAGAAGAGAAGAGAAGAGAAGAGAAGAGAACAGAAGAGAACAGAAGAGAAGAGAAGAATATGTGATTAGCATATGAAAGAATTTGTGTTTCAACACTCATTAGCCATGCAGCCGAGCCCCTGTGGATATTTAGAGATTTCATAAACACTTTTGATGATCGAAGCACCACTTAGCATCTCATCTGAGACTATTCAGTATATATTAGCCAGAAATTAGGTGTAAAAATGGCTGGGATCGTGGGAAAAGGTGCTTGAAATGTTGGAGTGGTGCAATGGATCATATCTCACACCCATAAACACTCATGCACATGCACAGAGGACATCAAATCTAGAGTCAGTCAATGAACGCTGCATGCGAACAAATGTATTAATGAAGTGACACTGTGACAAATCAGTCATGCTGCAAGATACTTTCTGTGACATTAGCATAAAAGCAGAAGTAGAAACAAATTATGATGTAGACTGAAAATTTTACGAGGTGGCGAAAGGCACAAAGTGGACTCAGGCTTACTGTAGTGGGATGAATGATTCATTGAAGTGATTTATCTGCTGAAATCCAATTTTCCCGAGCCATTTCAGTGAGCTACAGGGCTGCAATGTAGGACAGAGAAAGGCTGCAGGTTGCCCACTGACCCAATTAGCACTCCTGGCCTCTGGCAAACCCCTGAATAGGTGAAGCATTTAACTTCTAATTATGACTGATCAATACATGCTGAAACAAGAGGTCGGTGTGGGCTGGGCTCTTCCAGTGGGTTCCCAGATTGTGGGTCTAGAGGCTTCCCTTCAAAAATGATTTGTAGTTTGTTACTGTGGGATGAAACAACTTATAAGCCTGACTCTTTTGCTAAAAGGTTCATAGTCTGCCTAAAACATGTGCTATTGTGTGGCAATATAGTCCTAAAATGCTCTTAAAGATGCCTCTTTAAAAAAAATCTTTATAAAAAGGTCTAATGGGGAGTCCCGTACGTTACACATTTGGGGAAACCATCGACCCCCTTCAGAGAGCACAGATGATTTGGCCCTAATGAGCCTTCACTCACCTGCATCGGAGGCTTCTGCGCAGACAGCGACCACAACGCAGCACAGCAGGAGACACAGTGGGACGCTGCCGTATGTGCGGAGCCAGGAAGTCATATTATCCTATCCACACTGGGAGGGAGACCGGAGCGAAGCAGCGAGGACACACAGGGGCAGAGGCTGAACAGCTACTGGAGATGAACCGCGGGAGAGCGGGTACCGTGCGTCCGCCGCCACACGAACAATAGCAGGACCGAGCCACGGGGCATTGTCGTTCACCCAATAACCTTCTAATCCCGGAGAGGTATTCACATCCCCGGGTCAAATCAGCTTACAAGCGCGCTCCCCCGTGGACCAGGAGAGGAGGTGAGGCAATCGGTAGAGTGCGGCGTCAACAGCGGCTGCGGCGCAAGTCCCTCCATTTATTTCCATCCGGCCGCAGGTGTGCGACGTGTCCCCGCGTCCCTCCACGACGGACCTGGTCTCACAGCCGGTGGCAAAGTCTCATCCCGGGACAGAGCAGAGCCGAGCTACACACGCGAGTACGAACCAGAGCTGCGTTCAGCCGGTGCGCGCCAGCATGCCGACTGAACATCCCACACTAAAGCAGGAGAGTGACCGTGTTTTAACCGCTGTACTGACTCAAGCAGGCGGTGCCATGGCAACGACGCTGTATCAGAGAGCTAGTCTGCGTTAGAGAGGAAGGGAAGAGAGACAAATAAGGAGAGAGAGAGAGGAAGAGAGACATAAAGTGCTTACTACAAGAAGTTGTGGTGGGGTGCATTCCTGGCAAACCATGGCCTTGAATTGAGCGCCTATGTTTATATTGCTGCCTCAGGGAGCCGTTCAACAGCACTGACTGCTCCTGTGTGTGTGGGGACCCGAAAGTCTGTGTAGATGGATGATGGGGGGGTGGCTGTGGGGGGGGGGGGGGTTGTCAATAAAACCAGAGCTGTTGTGGAGGGGTTCACAAGCTGGTGCTAAAGGAGGATGAGGAGGGGGGGGGGGATTTGGGTCCATTGTGCACAGATTCCAATGACATGGAGTAACCTCGCCTTGCCGGCTGCTCCGCTGAGCAGGAGCCAAAGACTTACTAAACAACTCAACATTTTAAGCCAGGGGAAAACAGAGACAAGCAAGGACAAAAGACACAATAGTCTACCATCTCTGACGAGATCAGATGCTTGTCTCCGGTGGAGGTCTACTAAATAAAACAGACATGTTTTAATTGGCACGTAGCCTAAACAGTGATTGTGAGTGTGCCAGCACTTAGAGCCAATGCAGAGCAGTAAGCTCGCCCAGCATACACACTCACGCAAGTCTCTTATCTACTCTGTTTGACCTCATCTGTTGCTGAGCAGCCTGGAGCCGGGCCAGCTCCGCCTCTCCTCTCATTCATTCACATAATTTGTCAAAAGGGAATTTTAGACGGGGTGGTGGTGCCAACACCTCCCCATCTGTGCCCTCTTAGCAGTCACTCTCAATTATGGTAATGACGCAAACACACACCACACTGTTTTCTGAGTGTGTGAAACATCTCTGAAATGCAGATTCCACAGACCCACTCTACCCAGGCCAAGTCTCTCCTCTCTTGGCCTGATGGTGGCAGGAGGGTATTGGGGGTTGTCTGGAGGACAAAATATGGATCTGTTCCCTGCTGAGAAAACTTGATAATGGACTGTAGTGTAAACACTCCCTCAGGCCTGTCAATACTGGTCAACATCACCATCTTAATAACAGTTGTCATTCTCGTACAGCTGACACGAAACATTCTCCTTCCCTATCATTCCTCCCCCACCTTCTAACCTCCACGCCCTCGACCCTCTTTTCCCTTTCTCTCCCCATGGTGTGTTTGTGTTAGCAGTCTGCTGGGCTTTCCATCACGCTGGTCTGGTCTCATCACTCTCCAACCACACACAGAAACACACACAGAAACACACACAGAAACACACACACACACACACACACACACACACACACACACACACACACACACACACACACACACACACACACACACACACACACCATCCTTGTTCATGTGCCCCACTTAACTATCACTCCCACTCAAACACCTGTCCAACTTTCTTTCCAAAATCGCCTTTCAAAAGTCGACCCATCTCTTCGACTCTCTCCCACACTCTCCTTTCAGCCACTCATTCTTCGGCCAAGCTGAGCGGAGGAAAAAGTAGGGGTCAAAAGTGAGACAGGACCCAAATAGGGATTCCTATAAACAGAAGCACACCAACCACTAAAATCGCACAACATAGTTACTCAGGGAAAAAAGACATTTGGAGAAATCTGATATGGGGAAATTTTCCCTTTCTGTGTCTGAATGTCAGCGTTTGTGTCATTTAGTGTAAGGTGGAGGCAAACAATCATACAATTATAAAATATTTAGTATTTACTCTCCTAAAAGAATGAATCGCTTCATAATTCAGTTATAAACACAGCAATCTGAATTCCCCTCTCAGACTATAGGCCAACATTTGGTATTTAGTGAACTGAATTCCCCTTTATCATCATCCTACACCTACATGACAACAGTTACATATACAGTACATTTACATACAAACACACAGACTGAATAGTCTTGATCATTATCAAATTAAGTGGAATATAATCTCAAATTTCTGCTTCCGTCACAACTGCACGTCACAAATTAAGAATGAAGCTGTAGTGATTTATATTTGGCTCCTGCTATTAATAAGACTCTCCCCACAGACAGACGCAGTTCAACTTATGATAACATGAAAGTCTAAAAATAGTGCAGAGAAACCTTTGTGTTCCTGTTTTTGTGCGTGCGAGTATTTATATATTTCTACCATATAGTCAAAGAGTCCCCTCCATGGAAACTCAACGTAGAACTGAAATTTTTGAGGCGATAGTATAACAAAGTTATCAGTCACATTATCTGGTCTGAGCCTTCGTGTTTCTATTGTTACCACTTCACTATTTTGAATGTCACAGTGAGAACAATCTGCAAGTTGCTGTGTGAATCAGTGAAGTGCCAATCTGGTTTTGATGCTCATTCTACCAATAATTTACTCATAAAATGTGTGTGATTACCGTTTGTTTATTCATGTGGTCTATTTTGTTTTTAATTTGAGGTCATTTTTCATTAGGGAAAATGACACCCTGGGATGAATAGCAATTTTCTGTGACCTCCAAAGCATTTCAAAGACCAAAGCCAACAATTCTTTAGTCCGTCTTTCAATGCTTTCCAAAGTCTGTGGCTCTCGGCGCCAAGTCCATTTGTTACTGAAGATAAATAATAAATATTTTAAAATGGGTCACTTTCATGTAAAAGAGGCTAAATAATATCCTAAAACAGCGGGGCACTGTAGTTTTTAGCAAATGCAGCCAGTGCAACCGTGTGGCTAACTGATGTGTGTGTAATAGTTTTTGGACAAGAGCGATAGCAAAGAGGCCTAACCATTGTCAGACTTTAGACTACTAACAAGACAAAACCTGTTAGTCGGATCCTTTAATTTTCCGTGGTACCTCACTAACTTTTCCACAAACCTCAGGATTCAGGTATGACCTCCTTACATTCAGTTGTGGGTATTGTGTTTTGATGTAGAAATCAACAACAGCAGAGTTTCTCAGCTCGAGTGAGATTCTTGCTCTTGCTCAAATGAAGTATTCAATCAATATACCAGCCTTACTGGCATTTAGGGTAGTGGAACAACAATGAAGATTCCCCTACAGTACGGTGTGACTTCTTCTTAAGTAGTATTTCTAATTACCTACACAAAATGTCAGATGCTTTGATGAAATCACAATAAAAAAAAAACCCCTCCACATTCTGTTGTTTGTGTTTTTTTCCATGATGAGAAAACTAAACCCATATACCCAGTCTCTTACTGTTGCAAAAACATTGACGTTTTACGTATGAATTTCATTTGTACCACTCTCTGACTTTATGTGGTACTTGGAAACTTTAAGTTCTGCACTTTAAGAACATTATTTTGTGTATGGCATCATAACTTCAAGATGTTTGAATTGAGATGTAGAATATATCTCAGTGTGCGAACAAACAGGATCAAATATATCCTTTGTGGTTTCATGGTTGGAATGATAGCATGCAGTTTGATTTCAGAAAACATCCGTTTTCTACCTTCTGCACATAACCAAGGAAACCCCGTGGTTCTGACCATGACAATAATGACATTTACATTGACCATCAGTGGCCCTGTGGTAAATGCACATATGCAGACACCTACACTTCAGTCAACCACCAGCATGACTGTCAGCACACAGCAGATACTTCAAGACCACAGTGACCCATGTTTTTCACTGACTTATAGCCCCAAGGAAATTCAACTTTAGTAAGCGATTACAAAACTAACGCTCACAAGTGCCTCAGTTCTTTTCTAGGATCTGATAAAATGACTTGAAAAATGTTCAGAAGTCCTACCATCTTTGTGCCTGGGCTAGATGTACAAATGGTTTTCTGTTGGATTGTGACACAATTCAGGTATAAAAAGTCTCTGATATTTGACTTTCAATACACTGAAGATTGGGCAATCCAAGCAAAATTCATAAGTTAATTCTTGACCTTAGAAATACTAGTTTGACAAAATAAGCTTAAATCAAGGTGAACTTAATAATTTTATCCACGGCTTTCAATAACATCTCACGACCTCTATTGGTGGATAGGGTTTGCTCAGTTGACAAGTGGATGGTGTCAACTGAGCACCCTTGTGAGGCTGGGCTGTTAGTTGATGTAGCCTTAAACCGTTCGACGCCTTACACTCTCTGATGGTACACTCTCAGCCGGAGAAAGATAAAGGAGGACATTCACATCTGATGCTAGAATCCATCTTTGAACTGAGACATAGGTGCTGATCTGCCCCGACACACGAACACCTGTTATCATGCGACCAAATATGATAAAAATATGATAAATGAGCTATATCTATGAAAACTGAGCACACTGATGGAGACTGTGAGATGCAGTGTAAAAGCTCAGGAAAAAGCTAGTAAATGATGTTGTTTTTGTTAAAAAAAAAGACAGGTTATAGTTCCAAAACAGACTTGACCTTATTGCTTCGGTCAGCTTGTAGGCAACCAAGAAAAATATGAAGACATTCAACTAAACGAAACTAAAGACACTCAAAATGCATCTGATTTGTTTTGATAGTTTTTGGATAATAATGAATATATATGGCACAAATTAGAAACAATTCACTTTTTGGTCTTGGTCATTGGATTGTTGACAATATGAAAAATATATAATATAACCAAACGTACTTTAGCAATATTCCAAGTATTAAGATATAGAAAGTTTAAAAAATGAAAAATCTCCCTTTAAACACCGGTATTCGGCACCCTCTCAGTGAAACCATGAAGGAAAAACACCTGTTACTGTAATCGTCTGGGCACGTCTCAGAAATACACACTAACTTTTCCTCAAAAAGTTGAAAGTGAAATTCGAGGAGAGGGTGCCTGGAGGGCTTGGTTATCTGTTCTAGTCATCATGCCCTTTTTTGCTCACCATGGAGTCTTGGAGAGTCCCTGATTTCCTCTCGCACATTCTGGGTGCCAGCAGCTGTGCACTTTGTAACAGTAATTCTATCAAGGCCAACAGATCTGCTCTCCAGCTCGGTGCCAACCTCCCCACCTCGAACGAGAGAGTGTGAGGGAGGGAGGGAGGGAGAAGGGTCACTGATCTCAAGGACTTTCAGCCACAGTGTCTATATTCATGGGAATAACACATTTTGGACTGCAAGGGTTGCAGCAGGGAGCATTAACAATGATATACCATCCTGTGGTTTAGTTTGCAGTCCAGTCCATATATACACACCCACACTCACCACCAGTTCTCCGAATCTCCACCCAGGTTAGATTTCACTAACACAGCTCTGCGGCTGTGTGATGTGAAGTGACCCAGTACTCATGCGGAAATTGACGCTAAATTCCAAGTTATACACCCACTATCTGTTTCAATGCAGTAAGAGTTACACTGCAAATGATTAATGTGGCTTGAGTCTTGCCATTGTGTCCATTTCCCAGTCAGGGTTAGGGAGTCATGGATTGTATTCCCTGGATACAATATACTAACATATAAGCCATGCAAAAATGACAATGTCAGCGTGGACTAATTTTGACACTAGCAAGGTTGTGTAAAAAGTATATTTTAAAAAAATCCTGTTCATTAGATTATTTATAGAATTAAAGGGCCAGAAAAGAAGCTTTATATCACTCACTGGCTAAAGCTTCTACTTTTTATGGATTTCCCCCAATTCCTGTCAGGCAAACCTCAGGGCAAAATGGTCTAATCACCATTATAATGGCCAAGGATCATGTTCTACCTTAGATGCAGCAGTTTGACCTTCAATAGAAGGGACAAAGACAAACACTTAGAGAGCAGTGAAGGCCAAAGAGAAAAAGAGAGAAACATTTTTGTGGCCTCATTAAAGATGGACAGCTCTGAAAGTGAGAAAGGCTTTTGGTTCGCTGCCATTGAAGGTAAAAATGATCTGTAAAGAACTAATCATATCTGATCAACTGCATGAAAGGTGTTACTAGTCCGAAAGTAGTAGCACAGTCAAAATCTATGGGAAAATCCTTTAATTGATCCGCTATGTCGGTTTTCTGCTTCAGCTCCCAGCACTTTTCCTCCTTCCTTCCCAGCAAGTGATACCAGTTAAATCACACTGTAACCAGCTAACACTGCAGACAGTCAGTCCTGTAAACAATAACTAACGTAGCTTGAGAAAGACTAGAAAATACTTATAGAGTTCCATTTTTGAGTGAAGCAGTAATAAATTAGCTGCGGAGCTACGTAGTTTTTAATGATGCAGGTAGCGACTTCAAGACATTGGTTACCTGCCAAACTGGCTAATTAAAAAAGGTCAGGTCAAGCTGCATAGTTGGCAGAGAACGGCAGGTTCATGAGTTGAGAGTGTCTAAAAACAATAAAACACAGCCTAGGCCTACTGAGAGTGCCGAGGTGTTTACTTTGGTTAAGTTGGTATAACTTGCTTATATTTTTTGTGCTGCTCTCTCAGATACCTGCTCAGTTTACACTGTGTAATTATTAACTAGTTTCAGTTTGGTAATTAATCAGAACACATTTTGAACACTGATTGTAATCCCCTGGACCATGACTACAGTACGTGCATCATTTTAACATCAGTAAACTACAGCACTGAGTTTGAGACCCTATCATAAATATACAGGAAAGAAACCCCTGGTAACATAACTGGATGTGTGCTAACAGGTAAGCTGTGCTGCTGACTTGACCCAGTGGCCAGCTGTGGTACTGCAACAATAATATCTTCTTCACGTGGTGGCAGAATGACCTTCAGGATCTAGTGTGTGTAAAGTACACACATAGCATCAATGCAGTTATCACAGTAAGTTAAGTAAAAACACTTCCTGATTTCATAATTTATCAGTTTTATGCAGCCTACAGCTTAATGTTTTGGCAGGATAATAATGCATATTGTTTTATTACAACTTGATATGGGCATATCACGTTAGTGGTACCTGCACTCTGTGGCCTGAAAGGTCCGAGACACCAAATACTGGAAAAACTCGAAATACTCAATACGTTTAGAGGTCCAGACCTGGTATATACTGAGGGGAAAAAAACACACAAACCTCCCTGCACTAGACACTAAATCACTAGTGCATAGGAAGCAAAGAGAAAAAAACCTTCGTGGTAGATTTGCTGTGTGAGCAACTTTCTTAAGGATGAATGAGTTCATCATCTAGTGTCCTGATCTCATACTACGTATATCTGTGGTTTATGCAAATGGCCTGTTGTTGAATACGTAAAAGGCTGAGGAAGAAGTTGCTTCTAGCATTCTTAGAGAATGAAATAACTCTGTGATCACAAAAGTGTAACAGGAGTCAACAGCATTTATGGTAAAAGTGGACTAGATTTTGAGTAAAATAACATAAACAAGTGATGTGAGATTAATAGATTTAAGGATACATGTGAAGTGTTTACATTTATTTTTAATGTTATGTCAAGTGTTCAGCATGAACAGAATTTCATGTGAACACACTGGTAATCTAACAGTCAGGTAAGAGGTGTGGATCTGATGACACAGAGCGTTGAGTGTATAATGGGAGTACCGGGAGTTGTGTAAATAGATTTTTGTTTCTTTTGTTTCTCTGTATCCGCTGTGCTTACTGTCCTACGGCTGGCTGAGGCCTGAAACACTCACTTGTTCACTCTGGGAAACCAGCGACTCCGGGAAGCTATTACATCACCTCAACTGTGTGTGGGTGAGTGAGTGTGTCAGTCCTTAAATTTATTTGTCCAGTTTCAGGATGTGTGTGTGTGTGTGTGTGTGCGTGCGCATATGTGTATGTGCATGTGTGCATGAGTGTGTCACTTTGTGTGTGTCCCTCCCTCTCCCTGTGCGTCATTGATGAATATATCATCATGAATATATCATCCTTAAACCACCTATAGTTTTCATTTCAGCAGTTCTCTAATCCCTTTCAAAAGGCGCCAGAACTGCAAATACCAAAGAAGCCTAAACCTGCTGTGAGAGAGGAAGAGAGGGGGATTGTTTTTATGAAAACAAACTGCTGACAGTATCAGTATGAAACTCAACCTTTGATGTTTTCCAGTACACTTGAGGGAGTCGGCTAATGTGTGTATATTGACACAGTCCCCCCCCCCCCCTTTTCTTCCTTCTCTCTCATATACATATGCACACAAACACACACAGCTGCTGTAGTGGACTTTGGACTGACGTCCTTTGGGAAAGCAGGGAGTTTCCTTCCTGGGTGAACCAGTTTCTGTGTCATTCAGTGGGCTGCTCCTGTGGTCAGGGCTCGGCCAGCCGAGAGGTGGAGAATGAAAACATCGAGACAAACCTTTCACATTCTGAGTGGACGCACAGACTCAAGACTCTGAAAAAAGTCAGCCTTCCATCGGTCTCATACTGTACAAATTTAATCCCGTTTTTTCCTCATTAATTTTATTTTTTACACAAGTGAGTGTGGATAGATCAACTAGATTAGGAATAAGATGGAACTGAAACTGAAACACTGCCCCTCCATGAGCTGATGGGAAAGAGAGTCAGTGGGCATGGATTTAAGCTTTACTCAGTGGTGAAAGAAGTACTCAGATCTCTTTAAAAATATCTATTTAACAATGTAAAATTTCCCTATTTCAAGCAAAGGTCCTGCATTCAAACTCCCACTCTATTAAAAGTATTATCGGCTAAATGGACGTGTATTAAAAGTAAAACTACCAGTTCTGCAATAAAATGTCCCCTGCGACTGATATGTTATTATATTCTACATTGTTAGATTGTTAATACTGATGTATCAGTGTGGTCAAGGTGGAGCTAATTTAAACTACCTCATAAGAAGTCGGGCGTTTTAGTCCAGGGGTTTCCAACTTAGGGGTCAGGACCCTTCAAATGTTCACAAATCAAACAGTAAAAGAAGAATGTAACTGCCTGCTGGCTCTCACTGTGTGACAGGGCCCTCTTGTGGTGCCACTTTGTAAAGATATATATTAAGATATAATTAAGGGTGAAATTGGACAAAAATAACATGGGTCTCACATTCTTCTCTTGTTTCTGTGTTCTCTCAAGTATCTCCATGCTGACAAATGAAAAAAAGGCTCAAGAGGAAAACAGGAACAGGGGAGGATGTATTTTTTCTATTGCCTTGGATGATAATGTAATTATAATTTTTGTGACTTTTACAGATGCAGGTTAAATGTCAGAGAGCAGGATTTTTGCAGCTTGTAGAGATTCGGCATCTTGAAGGGTTTCTGTACCCGCTTACATGATCATACATTACACACTCGAGAGAGCTTGTTTCAAGGTCTCAGCTGTCTGTATGGGGAGCTGAATTGGGTTGGCTCACACTCTGCTAACTAAGTCATTCATCTGTCCAGCCATTAGAGGCCAGGAGGGACATGGGCTGGCTGATGTTCAACTGTATGACCTCCTTACAGAGGATGGAGAAAGAAAGATCCAATTTCACTGTGCCTGGAGGAAAAAGAGGCCACTGAGTCTGCACTGGGATTCTCATACACTCCTTGAATATACTTGCATTTGTGCATCTTTGTGTTTATGCATGTGTGTGTGTGTGTGTGTGTGTGTGTGTGTGTGTGTGTGTGTGTGTGTGTGTGTGTGTGTGTGCGTGTGTGTGTGTTTGTTTGTGTGTGTCTGTGTGTGTGTGCGTGCGTGCGTGTGTGTGTGTGTGTTTATTTTGTGGTCCCTGCTGTGAAGTGTTTAATAGTTAATAAGAACCCTGTTTACTTGGCAGGGCGGCTGCCCACACAGCAGATGTTGCTCAAATGCTGAGAAATACAACTTAGGAAATACAGGAAATAGATTCAAAACATGATTTTGATACTTTGACAGTGTCAGAACCAAATATAACATATGGCAACCAGCACTCATTCTTTGAGAATTTGGAACAACTTTGGAACAACAAGCATTTTCTTGTTGTGTCTAAAACTGACAGGGGAAAAGGAAAGAAAGAAAGAATACTGGAAAGATGTGTGCATCCATCTCTGGTGTTAACATTTTAATAGAATGAAAGATTACTTTTTCCAGTGGCACTTAATTTTAGTTTAATTTAAAATCACATGAACATATTACACACAGTGTCTTTTAAAACAGAGCTCATCCGGACACCAGGCGACAAGGGATACGTACAGACGTACAAACTTGGACACCAAGTAAATTAATCTTCCTAATCAGTTGGCCTCTTGATCAATATGTCTCTCCCAGGAATCTCTAGAGCAATAGCACATTGCACCTGTCTTGCCTTCCATTCACTTTCATCATTGCGCACATACACAAAACGAAGGATAATGCAGGAAAGCCTGTCTAAAATTTAAGGGTGGCAATGTAACCACGACAAAACAATCGCCGAACTGACAGGTGAGCCAGGTCCCATCAGGAGAGGGAGCGGAAGAGAGAGAGCCCTATAAACAAACACAGATTGAGGAACAAAAACACACAGACAGACATGATGAACAGACAGTGACAGGCAGGTGCAGAGTTTCATTTGTTATTCGTGTAGATAAACAGCATATTCTGCTTCTATTGTTTAAGTACAATATCTGTTTAGGAGTAGTAGATGTTAATTTTGCAGAAAATAAATAATTTATTCTACATGCACTAATGTTTTTGAGAGGACACTATGTTTCATTGGGTTCTTGTTGCATATCTGACGGCAATTTCCTTTCTCATGGCAGATTCATTCGAAATTATCAGCATGTTTAGCACATTATTTGTTGAGGATTAAGGGTTTGATTAGAAGTTGAAAAACAACTTCTATACAAACCTGAATGTGTGTGAGAAGACTGTGTGCGAGAAGAATTAGAGGGCTTTAGAACCAACAAACTTTCACTTTGAATATTTCAGTTTATTTGAAGTGGGCTCAAAGGAAAAATATTATTCATATCATTCTGGTGAGTTGGCATCCTGGTAAATATAGGAAATTGTCACTGAAGTGGAACTAGAGAGGGCAAGCTGAGGGATGATGGGTGTAAGTGAACAGTACTTTGTCACTAAATAATTCCTGGAATAAATTAAATATCACAAACTGATGATCGTTAAGAGTGTAAATTAGCGATTTGAGATAGAGCTTTGATATGGCTTCAATATCACAGCAGAGGTGAGGACTGGACTGCAGAGGTCTGGTAAACTCCATACACCCAGATTTTATTTTTCATTTTCAGACTTGCAGCTGTCAGGCCCAAGTGACACTGACTTTGTAAACTTTGATATGAAAAACTTCAAGGCTGTCATAGCTGGCAAGATTTAAAGAAGAGTTATGCTAATTTCTACTAATTTCTAAAGCATTCAAAGCATGTTGTCTAAATAACTTGGTTCGGTGTATCCTTACAAATGACTCCCCCTGTATCCACTTCCTTTTTGTCTGTGACCGTATCCACTTACAGCAGTATCTGTACTGAAGCATCGAGTGATGTATGAAAAATATCGATCACAGCAAAACACCCACAAAGTGCAGCTGCATCATTAGGCACAACCTTTGACTTTTTAACACACATTTGACTGCTAACAAGCACCTTTTCTCTCTAACTAATGACCTTAATACGTGGGACAAAACAGTGACGAAAGACAGTGTATTGATTTCTGCTATAATGACCACATCCATGCCTCTGTGTATTGTTGGCTGCTCCTCTGTGTGTCTAAGTGTGTGTGTCCACAGGGAGGAAGAATTTTATTATCCAAGATTTCCATTGTCTGTGAGGCAATACACATACACACACATGTGGCATGTATATGACAGAAAACAGGACCCAAATTGCGGATGTTTGGGCATAAATCATTTCAGTCTCCATCTTCTATGAATCTAGCTCCAGGGGCTAACCTCACAGAACATTGATACCACTCTTGTATCAAATCTTCTTGTTTCACCTTTGGCAGATAAGTATCCAAAACATCCAAGTATTCCTTTAATGAGTAATCTTTAAAAAGCACTTGTGGATGGATTTTGAACTTTGGAGAGAGCCAGGCTAGCTGTTTCCCCCCCTGCTACCAGTCTTTTTGCTAAGCTAACCTCTAGTTCTTTATAAGAAAGTCAATATGTGTGTGTCCCAAAATGGTGAATTCTTCTGTTTGACTAACAACTCTGTGAAGAAGAAGCGTTGCTAAACTTTCCTCTATCACTTCATTTCATGTACTTTCTTTCTCATGTATGTCCTCTGCTAAGTTCCCCATTTTATTTTGCTTAATATCCTTCCTTCACCTCTCTCTCCATTGCTGTTTTTGTCTTGTTCATGCCTCATTTTCTTTATGCCTCACATTGCCAAGTCTGCGGTCACTAACAGGAAACAAGCAGGAAAAGCTCTAAAGTTTTGGCAAAAACAGAAATCCCATCTGTTTACCCATGTTGTAAGAGTGAATGTGGAGTGGCATTAAGAGGTTGAATCCTTCTCTCTCTAGAATCACAGTTTTTTTTTTTTTTTTTTAGGGAGAATGGAAGCAATGCCAGCCAATGTGTGGGTTGCTTAATGTGTGTGTGTGTGTGTGTTTATTGTGTTTGGAGTTCAGGGGCATTCCCCCACCAGTCTCCTGGCACTGACTACAGCAACATGTGCTGCAGTTTGAAGAATTGCTACATTTTCATGCCTGCATGCTCATCGCTTGGAGCCACTGCGCACACACACACGTGCACACACACACGCACACACTCACACACACACACACACACACGCACACACACACACGCGCAGAGGGAGAAATTGCTTTGCTTGCTTTATGAAACAAAAAATGAAAGCTCTGCTTCATGCCTCTTGACAGACGAGACAGGTGATTAAAACCTCACGTCACATAACATTCAAAGTGAAACGAACATGCGCACTGATTAGTTGCTTTATACAGAGGGTGGCATCGCCTTTTTTAGAAGCAAGTGGATCCTTTTGTGTTGACCTTTCTCTCAGCAGGCATTAATTAAGCAAGCCAGCCATTTGACCTTTGACCTTCAATGACCAACACTGCCTCACAGTGCACTTAGCAAGTTCGGCGTCCTGTCAGGAGCTCACAGAGGGAGTGCTGGCTTCAGCCTTGAGTGATGAGTTTAAAGGAGAGCAGGGTGGAGATTCAAGCTGGAATGTGTGCTTCTACTGTATATATTTTAGACGATAAAGTCAGTGAAAAAGAGTCAGTAGAAGAGCAAAATAGAGAGAGACGGCTAGAGAAAGAAGTGCCGGCTTGCTGTGGGCCCCATGAGGGTGAATTGATTTTAGAATTGGTTGTCTTTGTCAGTACACACACAGTAAGAATTTATTGACTGATTGCATAATCTCTCTCCATCTCCTCCTCCTCTCCCTCCACTTTCATCCCTCAGCTCCTCTCTCCTTCATTCCTCTGCTGTACCCACATCCTCGCCTGTCCTTCGGTTCCTCCAGCAGGGTCTCTTCATTGGTTTTTCGGTTCTCCCATCCCTTCTCCTCCTTTGTCTGCCAACGCAACTCAACCTTACTCCGTACACACACAGACACACGCTGATCAACACAATCCTCTCAGGTTCATTCAGTCTTCCTAACTCATCAGTAGAAGGAGAATTACAAACCTCTCCTGTATTACTCTCGCCCAATGACCAAAGAAAGACAGCAAAGAATAATCCACACTGCTGTGTGACAGAAAAGCAGTTTCAGTATGGGTGTGTGTGTGTGGAAACATCTGGAGGTCAGGACTGCAATGGATGCCAAGTTCACCATTTCCCCTGCAACCATTTCGGATTGGAACAGTAAAGGGTGTGGATAAACACCATCTGGAGTCTTTGGATGGACAGAAGATAGGCTCAAACACTTAAATTTTACCTACACACATACTACCAGGTTTCTTGGAAATATTTAGTAGATAGTGTGTGTGTGTGTGTGTGTGTGTGTGTGTGTGTGTGTGTGTGTGTGTGTGTGTGTGTGTGTGTGTGTGTGTGTGTACATGTGCATTTTGTTGCTCTGCACTGATAATGCATCCCAAATACACGGTTAATAATGCCTGAAAATCACTCACCATGATGGTGAGTGTGTGTGTATTTGATACTGTGAGTTAATGATGTGTGTGTAACACATTCCTCTCACATGACTGAGTGAAGTGGCAGACTGCTGTTCATGCTGTATTTGCATCCAAAAACTGTGTGTCTCTGTGCATGTGTGTTGCATGCATGCATGTAAACAAATGTGTCTATCTATCTATGGTTCTCTCAGTATAAGAAGAAAGTCTGAGTGTTGTTTTTGACGGATTGAATCTGACGTGTTTTGGATCTGTCCTCTTTTTGTCCATCATGTAGTCTGCTGGATGAGGACATGCCGACAGACACTGTCTTTCCTGCCTAGCCAAGACATCACCCTTAGAGGAATAGTTCAGCATTTTGAGAATACGCTTATTCAATAAGATTGATAACACTGTACTGTGTATTGTTCCTCTCTTATTCCTCACTTCTACCCTTTTTAGGCAAAAATTAGCCTGTACTGTATATACGGGTTTTTTAAATGCACGTTAATCCGCAATTGACTTCTTTGCCAGTAGACGAATTCTCACAAGGACAACCCTGTAGAGTACTAAGACAGGAAGGGATGGCATTCGATTAGCCTACAGACTTTGGTGGACCACAATTTCTGGTAAGCATGACCTTCTCAGAAAAATAGTTTATTATTTTTGGCTGGACTACAACAGCACAACACCGCTACAATGCTGCTCTGCCATCAGCACATTTATGAACTCAACAGACTTCACAGCAACAACATTTTTCTTCTCTGTCATTTCTACAAGTGTATAGAAGCTGTGCTGGATGACAACAGAAACTGGAAAAAGTCAACCGTTCTCTGTAAAGGGATGAAACTTGATTAAATATTCAAACTTAATTAAATATTCAATATTATTCCTTTATATTACCCAAGAACTTTCTTCGTAATATCCTAGCAAGACAAATATTCATCAATAAAATAACTAGATGCTAGAAAATGGCAGTTACAATCAATCTTATGTAGTTTATGGAAATGGCAGCTGGTTAGCTTAGCTTAGCATAAAGACTGGAAACAGCTTGCCTGGCTCTGTCTGAGGGTAACAAAGTTTGCTTACCAGCGCCTCTAAAGCCCACTAATGAAACCTTTACGTTCTATGTGTTTGATCCCTACAAAAGCCAAATTGTAAAACGGACAAGCTTGTTGTTTCAAGTCTCTGTGCTAAGCTAAGCTAACCATCCCGTGGCTGTAGCTTCATATTTAACAGACAGAAATAATGCGAGTTCCAATACCGTTATGCAAATACTAGGAGTTGGTAGCATTGAGATAAACAGATGGTAGGATTAATTCTCCCGCTGGGTACCATTACACCATTGTAGAAGAAAAGGGCACAATGTCCTGACATAATTAAAAAAGTGCCATCAGATGTCAAACAGTTTAAAACAATGTAGAAAACCTGTTGGAAATATAGCATTCATTTTGTTGCATGTAGGGGCAGTAATATCTTGTAATATCATATAATATAATATAGTAATATTCTAGTATCATGGGGGTTCATGTCTGCAAAATATACATACACACAGCCACCTGGAGCCATTATTGTCACTGAGATCACTAGGGTGATCAGGGGACCAGACATTAAGCAATTTAATTTTAACTCACTGCAGTTTACAGGAAAGAAAGGGAAGTACTAGGAGTTGGTAGCACTACCACAAAGCCAATGATAAAAATTTTTTTATCATTGGCTTATATATATTCATATATATATATATATATATATATATATATATATATATATATATATATATATGGTGAATGGGTTGTTTCTGTTGGTTTGAAAGACAGAGAAAAAAAGAGACAGAAATCCAGTGTGTCATCAAGTCTGCCATTGATCAGGAGCACTGTAGAGTTCAGGCAACAGGCCAAAAGCTGCATCTTATCCGGGCTAATAAAAGTCTGTTTGGCCAAGTTAACTGCAACTTTGTAACGAAACTGCTGCTATAAAACAGCTCTTTATATAAACAAACATAGCACAAACATGATGGAGAGTCAACCTCCTTTTTTGTTACAGTAGTGTGTAGTTTTTTTTACTGTGACACCAACATATCCACTAACACTCACTTCTAAAGTCATCTTTCTCATTTTTTAGCTTTGATCTTTCCAAGAAAATGCCTACGCCAGTCTTGGATTTATGGGAAATGGTGTTTGTTAACGAAAATATTAAAGGATAAGTCTGATGACATTCTGTATTTTCTTATTGTCAACCAATCCCATGACAATCCAAAACAAATAATGAACTGATCTTACTGTTGTCAGTGATTATCCAAAGCCTTTTTATTATTTTGTTGTGTCCAGAGTCATTGTTGTTTCAAAAAAACTTATCAAGAACACATTAATGAGCATCACCATTGCCCTGGGTGACCTGTTCCTTCGTTGCCATGAACATGGGCACTGTGGTTTTTTTTACTGTGACACCAACATATCCACTAACACTCACTTCTAAAGTCATCTTTCTCATTTTTTAGCTTTGATCTTTCCAAGAAAATGCCTACGCCAGTCTTGGATTTATGGGAAATGGTGTTTGTTAACGAAAATATTAAAGGATAAGTCTGATGACATTCTGTATTTTCTTATTGTCAACCAATCCCATGACAATCCAAAACAAATAATGAACTGATCTTACTGTTGTCAGTGATTATCCAAAGCCTGATTTAGCTTATTCGTTTGTGTCACAGAGCTTCATTGTTGTCCAAAAACTTATCAAGAACACATTAATGAGCATCACCATTGCCCTGGGTGACCTGTTCCTTCGTTGCCATGAACATGGGCACTGTGGTTTTTTTAATTTCACTAGCACATATTAGTCTGAAGCCAAACATAGTCCCCAGTAAATGCACTCTTTACTCCTGTTTGAGGGACATTTCCTAAAAACTACAGCTGTTATAGGAAAGTACTTAGCCTCTTTAAAAATTTACATCTTCAGTAGAGTGAATGGGGTCGATGCTGAGTACCAAAAGGAGAGGGAAGTGAGAGTATTGAGGGATGGATTAACACATTGTTTGTTTTGGTCTTTTCATAGTATTTGTTGATAGTGAGAAAAATATGGTATAATCCCAGTCCTATCCTTTAACACAGTTACGGGAAACAGCAATGAATTTGTCAGGATTTAAGAAACTACACCACATCTAATCTTGCAACTTTCAACTTTTGAGTAAAAACATGCTGCTCTCGGGGTTCTGGGAAATGATATAATTTAAGACTGCTTAAAACAGAGATATTAAATAAATACAATTATTACAATTTTTTCCAAACAATATCCCATTCCTTTCCAGACAAATGTACACTACAAGATATACTGTTCAATATGTCTCGAGGCTGGACTTTTAGGAATATGCTAATTGCAAATGTCAGTGTGACTTAAATAAGGTTTTCTTACTTCTGCAATGAAACCAAAAGTTCCAGTTTCCAGTCATTTAAGTGCTCTATAGACAACTCTGACTGTTCTGTTGTTGCTATATATCCATGCAGTACATCCCTGTGATGGCAAAATCCGAAATACATTCTGACAAACCCCTCTTACATCTATCACCCTTACCTGCGTAAGGTTGATACTGTGTGTTAGTGTGATACTTGTGTTTCATTTACCCTATTATAAATGCCTCGTTGTGTCGTGACCCGAACCACAACCCAATCAGAGGAACTGATTTATTGATCGGCTGCATGACAAAGACGAACACGGACCGTAGAAAATCATTCTTCTGGCATCAACGAGAGACAATAAGAGCTGTTCTTTACCTATCCATATCTGTCCGTTTGACCTTTTTACATTCAATAGAGACAGAGGCAAAACCCCTCGCCGAAAGATTTTCACAGTCCTCCCGCAAATTTGACTGTCGTTACATGGTCTCAAAAGTGGAACACCACCAGTGTAATTTGTTGCCTTTGTTTATACACAGTATCTCAAAAAAAGAACACTTTGCTGTATCACAGCGCCTACTATACTACATACTCTAACCTTCACTTGCAAGTCATAAAGTGGCACCTTCTACACACGTAATTTAAGATTAAGATTAAAGACTTTATTTTGGGCCATTTCACTTACAGTAGGTATAACAGTTTTTTACACCAGGTAATCCACATTTCTCTATACTGTTCGCACAGTTCTCTTTACCAACATGCAGCCCAGCACAACAGATAATCTCACATCCAAAATGCATTAATGCCATTCAAGTACTTCATACACATCTCGGGATAAACCAAGATTCCATTACAACAAAAAAAGGCACCTTTTATTGCATGGATTGTGCTGTCTTTAAGTACATGGCAAAGAAATTAATCAGAAATGCTGCAAAATGCTTAGAATAGAATAATTCCAATTGCACATCTGAAACTAAAGTAATTCCAGTAATGCAATACAAAGCTATACATATTCACTATACATACTTGTATAGGTTGGTTACAGATATAGAAATACACCAGTGCTTGTAAACCCTGTCCTCTGCATTTAGCCACAAGATCTCATCAACATCACATCTTAAGTCCTCTCTTGCGATACATCTGGGAAAGAATTTTTTTGCAGCCTGAGCCGTCCTGCAGATTCTGTATGTCCAGACATCCAGCATTACTTGCATCCAAGAGATCCAAAACTGATCCAAAGCTGATCCAAAACTTTTTCACTTCAATGAGGAAAAGAGCTCCTCCGCGGGGCTGAGGAATGGAGAATAATGTGGAAGGAAAAGTGACACCATCTTGGGATGGGCTATAAACCAGTTTGCGACTGGAAGAGAACAGTGGAACACCACATTGTCCTGCACAGTTACAAAATATTCTGCATTCAGCCTCATCTGTCCCCTTCTGGAACAAGTCTTTCATAGCTGTCATCAAGGAATAAAAGAGGTGCTTAGTGTTATATGTCTCAGTTAGGAGTTTTCAGCTTGTATCCCTTTGTATATGTAGATGTAGCAGAATGTAGCAAATTGCAGTGTAATTTACATTAATTATGTGTTATGTTAGGTTTTGAACATAGATTTTACAGTTTTACAAAAATGCTAAATAGAGTGTAAAAGCACAAAGATCTGTTGCTGGCCTAGTTTGAGAGAGAAAACAGGTGAAATTCTTGAACTGAATTGAAAATTTCAAAAAATGAATTTGAATTGAATTTGAAAGGTGTGGTCTTTGATAGTATTTTGTCTCAAAGCAATGAAAAGTGATCCACAGTCAAGTCCACATTGACTTCTGTTGTGCTGACTGTGTACTGAAAAGCTAAAATGAGAAAACAGTTTCGGCACATCTGGAACATTTAGTAGCTGTTCCGGACCCTTTGATCATATCACATAATCTTGCATTTGCCTAGTTGTCACGGAACACATACATGTACAAATGTACATGTATATGTATGTACAAATTTCCACTTTTTTGTTGCACTTCAATGACCTCCTGTCCAAGTTGGCTTAAAGTTGAGGCTGAAAGTTTATACCTGACCTTGGAGACAGCAGCTGAGAAAACATGTTTCCTGAGTCAAGAGCTGAACTTTTAATCTCAATAATTGTTTCCTGGGGCATCCAATTACTTCCGCTTTCAGCAGCAAATAAGGCTTTTCTAGACCTTGGCAAGTAACACTACACTTAATTTAGTGTTTGTTTTTACCATTCACACAACAGCTTAAATCAGCAAATGGCAAACTGGTCTAACATGATCTTTACTTCATTTTACATATGGCTAAAGAGTAATAAAGTATCCATGAGTTTTTCTGCTTTAGCCAAAATGTTTCAGCTGCTTTCAGAATCCTGTAGCTGGGGCTGAAAACATGAACTCCAAATGTAAACACAACCCTGAAACGGTAAAGATTACAGTAACACATGGCTCAATGATTCTGTATCCTGTAGTGGCTGCTTTTACTGCAAGTCGATTGATCATTGATCAGTTAACAACCTCTACATGCACACACACGTAGAAACCCTGAACCAGCTGAGGTATGTTTATAGGGTGGTGTTGCTACAGGCTCAGTTCAGATGCTTTGATTTTACTAAGGAAAGATAGAGCTAATGTGGGAGTATTGAATGTTTATCTTTTCTTAGAAAGCGCTAGGTTGGACATGCTGTCAGTGGGGATCTTCAGGATACAATATCTCTATATGAAGAGAAGATCCTATGATTACTGTAGGTTATAATTGCAGATTTATTCACTTAATTGATCAGCTAGCTTCTGAGCAATTATTATTATTATTTTTATATGGTGCCGAATGAAAAATAGATGAGATAGCATGTGGAAATATAAAGGGAAATAGACAGATCACTTACAAATACACAGTCAGACAGATTTATCAGGATAATTATTCCAACTTATAACAATGTCATCAGATGCAAGGATTTACACTATGTTGTTGCTGCTGCTGTCTTGGGCAGGTCTCTCCTGAAAAGGCCAATAGTATTTTCTACAATGACTCCAAAGCATTTCTCAGGAGGTGTATGCTCACCACAGTGACCATGTAAAAGAGCACCATAGAGGCAGTTTTTTAAAGGCAGGGTTTTTTGGCTACCAAAAGACCAGGCACTGCTCTTGCTCTGTCTACAAGCCAGAGAAACATTTTAGCTCCAATAGCTGACAATGACGTTCACTCAACTCCCACCTGCACACGACTTTCTCGTGTCTGTGATAAAAGTAGGCAAACATTTTCTCCCTTGTTTCCTTTCATTTGCATGCATTCATCTCTGGGTGTGACATGTATGTGTCAGGGGTGGTTAATAGCTTTTGTGAGATGGCTGTCATTTGTGTTTGTGCTTACCAGGGTCGGGTGGCTTCTGCATATGGACAAGTGAGCCAGCAGATAAATCACAACTGTGTTTTCCACAAGTGATCCATACGTCCTTTCATTTTTTGAACTGTGTCGCTTTTGTGTCTATTTTTGTGCACAATTGTGTGCAACAACATTATGGTCTTTTATGATATATCATGATATCATAGATGCATACTGTGAAAGGAAACAACTGTCCAGCAGTGGAAGCAACTACAACTGGTTTCTCCCGTTGGGCTCGGGAGGTTAGCCTCATCCATGTCACAGTATTCACATGTGTGTTCAAGTGACAGAAGCCTGCCAGAGAGAGAGATCCAGCCCTTATACTCAATGGAAAGGTGAGATAGGCATTTTTTTGTGCAGTAGTGATAACCCTAAACCCTTGAAAGAATAAGAGTATTGACTGTACTGTTGAAATTGTAAATTTCAGGCATTACAAAGTACTTGTTTTTTCTCTTGTGTTTTTTAAAGGTTATAATTACAGCTGCTCTTGTGCGTGTAACATACAGTAATTCTATCGCATGTGTTTTTTTTAAAAGATTTTTTAGATGCTAAATAATTGTCATAATTGATTGCTTGCTAAGCGCTGTGATGGCTACATTTATGATATCATGCTAAAAGACTGAGGCTAAAGCTAACACGCCCGAGGCAACAAGTTTGAATCCTCACCAGGTGATGACCCATGTAGAAGACGTGGAAATAAATAAACACCATTGTTCTTGTATTGCAGAGAAGAGCCTGTTAGTCCTAGTATTATAAGTATGGAGTAAGGAAAATTATCAGACTCTTATTTTATTCACACAATAAGATCAGGCAAGATTAACATCATTTGGATGCTGAGCTTACAGACCTGAACAAGCAAGAGATTTATACTTTATTGTTCGCATTTTTAAACTGAATGTTCACTTTAGCGTTATAAGTGAAAAGGATTTTAGGGCGAGGACTAACCAATGTGTCTGGAAAACATAAACCTAGAGGTGGACGGGGCCACTAAGTAACCAGTGCTGCCAACTATTTCTGTTTTCAACAGGAAAGTAGCTAAAGCCTGAGGGAAAAGTTGCTCAGTGATGTCACACGCTAATTTGCACATTAGTGACTTTGTTCATATGTATGCAAATTTTTTTAAATGAGAATTTAAAAAAAGAAGTTAAACTGAATGTAACTGAGTCTAACTGGCTTGATCATTAGCGATTACTATTTTTCAAGCTGCATGACAGAATGCTTCTATCATTTATTTATCTATTTATTTAATAATATAAATAATAATCGGTCGAATGAATGTGCTGCTGCACATTCACTCTGGAGAACTACATGTGAGCACATTCACTGAGAAATATTAGCTACTCTCATCAAGAGAAAGGAGTTAATGTCTGGCCAAAAAAAGCTGCTAGATTTTTTGGTAGTTGCTTTTTTGAAAAAAAAAAAAAAAAAAAAAAGTTGCTAAAGATTTCTTAAGAGTCATCAAATCTAATGAGAAAATCACTACGTTGGAAATGCTGAACATCAAACTCTGATACTCCATGTCCAGATTAAGTTTCAACACAGTGGTGAAGTACTATTGATGTTCTGTTGTCCACAGGCTTTTGTAACCTGTAACCCCACAAAATAATGTCTGTGTCTTGGCCTTGGAAGTAAAAAAAGGTTACTGCTGTAGGTAGTAAGCCAGTTTGCCAAACGTGCTAATGGTTGTATTTTACAGATAATCACAGTTGAATCCATTCTTGACACTTTTGGTAACAATGCAAGGCTAACGTGGTACATCTCTGACTGCAGGCCCATGCACACTGCTTCAGTGCGTGGAGAAAGCAAAAGCTTGAAAGGCCTGCTGTGCCTGGTTACAGCTTCAAAACTATGATTGGACCATCAATGTTGGAGTTTAGCAAATGGTCAGTTGAATTAAAGCAGCTCATGATGCAGTTATCGAAGAGATCACATACGTTTGTTTTTCTGGTTCCACAGATGATAACAGCAGCTTCCAATAAAACTTTGCGCTTAGCAAAGTTAGCTGCTCTTGGCCTTATCTGCTCAGTTCTTGCATTCTTTATGTATTTTGAGTCACCATCTCCTGTTTGTCCTACTACGTCTCTATTAGCTGATGAAGAAACTTATGATGGCATGGATCCCATTGAAAAGCCCTTAGTCCTGCTGTGGTTCTGGCCGCTTGGTGTGAAGTGTGATTTCAAAGCTGGCTTTACCTACTCCAACATTGATAGCTGCCTACTGACAGATGACAGATGCATGTACAATGAAGCACAGGGAAGAAGAAGTGGAGAAAGTACTGCACAGCCACACCTCATCTTCTGTCAATCAACAACGAATTGATTCAGCCCATCTGCCTCGCCTGTGACCACAGGTCAAAATACAGGGATTACCACGTAGTTCACGACCTTTATGGTTGGAAAACCACAGTGAGAACATCGTTTGATAGTAGAAGACCAAGATACTGAATACCTCTGGGTTCTAGACTTTTGGGCAGAACACGCAATCTTGGTGTCAATTTGGGCTTTTGGCGTGATTGTTTTTTTGTTTTGTTTTGTTTAACAGGTTTATTTTTTGACATTTTATAAATTACATAATGAATAAATTAATCAATAAAATAATTTACATACTAACCTCAAATAAAAGTAATAATTAATTGCAGTCATTATTTGGATCACTGCAATTAAAGATGTGAAAAAGTCTACATTTGTGAGTACAACTTCTGCATAGTAAAACAAAGTCCAGCTCCAGCTCTAGCTACCATATACTCTGAGCTGCTTACAGAAGAAAGAAAACATCCATCTGACCCCGGTTTAATCTGTCTTCCCTTCACATATTGTCTGTTTGTGCATTGCTGAGATGACCCGGTAGGACCAGGTGGAGACAAAGATGTTTCAGGCTGTTTGACTCATATGTCATGTCAAATATTCATCCATCCTTTGTTCAAGTTTTTCTTCCGTACACAACAGCAGAGCTTAAAGCTTAGTGTTGGAGCTGAAGAAGATGGATGGTGACGCAAATGCACCGGGTTAAAACAGGATTTGTCTGGCTGGGTTAAGGGACTGAGTCTCTGTGAATGGGTTGTTTTTTATGTAATATCTAGACAAATAAATGAGCATAGGTGTCTGATTCTGGGTGATAATGCCAATATCTTTTATGATTTTTATAGGGGCAAAGTGATTATTTTACATTTGTTTCACTTTGTAGGTGTAATTTTAAAATATGGTTATGCCAGTAATTTTGGCAATTTCAATGTTAATTTTATCATTTTTTTATTTTGCAGTTTTTTCCATTTGTACAAATCAACACAGCTGTTAATAAATAAAGACTACAAGGGAGCTTCCAGTGTGCAGTGGCTTACTTTTATCTATTGTCTTCCTTTGTCTTAGCACTTGGTAAAGTTGTAGATGTACTTCAACTCATTTTTTTCCATTGGGATTGTCCATTTGAAAATCAGTTGTTTCAAAGTCAAATCTCAGAGTGTCAAATGCTTGACTGCCCAGTCTGACAGGGTACTGGTTAGGCTAACGAGTAGGTGGGGCATTAGTCAAATGTCACATCCGAAGGGGTTAACCTACCGAGGATGGGAAAAAAGCCAGCAAGTTTTCATGAGCTGAGTTTCACTAGTCTGACCTCCCAGTTTCAATCTGGATCCCACAGAATATCTACACACTCATCTTCCAAGCAAAAACAGCATTTCCAGCTCCAAGGTACAAGCAAGTAATCGACCATACTTTCCACCTGCTTTACTCTTTGCTGCTTTGAAAATGATCATTGCCACCACTTTTTAGTGGAAGAACATTGTCTAGTGCAGAAACTATGCTCATTTGGACCCAAACAAACATTGCTTGACCAACCATTGGTTTTTCATGCTACATCTGGTAATACTTTTTTAGATTTTTGTAGACAAATTTGAGATTATGAATTCCTAAATGACTTACCCCTGTTGCTTTTGATTTAACATTTAGTTTAGACTCTTAAACTTAGTTTGATAACTTCCATGGAATTTTTAAATTTACATGTTGCCAATAATTTGATGTGGAAATGTGTTGCCAATGATTATGATAAGGGGTTCCTCATTCCTTGCAGTTTTAATATGGCTGGTGCTCCCATTTTTTCTGTTTTACGAGCCATTCTGACACTGACTCTTGTGCTGGCTGGAATCATAGTCTTGTTTTTAATGTACTATAAGTCATTTCCATCTCCAAAATGTCAGCCTCCCCCAGCTCCTTCAAAGTGGCTGACAAAGCAGGCTAATTTTCACAGCATATCAGTAGTTACACAACAGACCGACAAGCCTGTCATGCTGCTGTGGTTCTGGCCTGAAAACAAAAGGTTTGATTTTCAAGACTGTAAGAAGCTTTTCAATATCGACAGCTGCAACCCCACAGATGATAAGTCTTTATACTCCAGAGCTCAAGCAGTTTTGATATTTCACAGAGCCCTCCAAGATGACCTTTCCAAACTTTCCGTCCTCACCGAGACCGAGATTTCAAAGGTGGATCTGGTTTAACACAGACTCACCCACTAACACACGCAGGATAGCAGGCATTCAAGGCCTTTTTAATTTAACCTTGAGCTACAGGAAGGATGCAGATATCCACGTTCGATGGCAACTGACTGTCAGGAAGAACACAGAGGAAGATTATGTGCTACCAAAGAAAGAATGATTTATTTGTTGGATTGTGAGTAACAGTGACCTCACCACAAAATCAGGGGAGAGACACAGCTACTACAGACAGCTTGTAAAACACATGAACTCCTCTGCTGAGACCTTGATGGGTGAAAACTAATTCCGGACTATTAGCAGCTGCAAATCTTCCTTTCCTTTGAGAATTAAATTGACAGAGATTACATTACAGAAACGTTCAATGGTCCTCTGGCAGCTGGCACTGTGCCAATAGTTTTGGGCCCACCGGGAAAGAACTATGAGGATTTCGCCCCAGGTACTTCCTTCATACATGTAAAGGACTTTCCTGACGCCATGACACTGGCTAAGATCCTCTCTGGCTGGATGAGGATAATGAGGCTTATATAAAATACTTTAATTGGCGGCGATTCTATACTGCCAGACATCATCTCACGGAGGAGAATCATGAGTTTGCACATGCTATCTGTCGGGCCTGCCTCTATGTAGGCATGAACAAGGAGCACAGAGTTGTATCTGATCTCTACAAGTGGTTCTTACTGTGATACTTTGATATGTATACTTTACCTCAGTGATGATCATGCTACAGCGAAGTACTCACAATTTTATTGTCTGTAGAAAATAATGCAACTTTTGTGTCAGCGCAGATGAAATGATATTTTTGGTATTAACATTATGGGGAGATATATTGTCATTGCCCTGTAAAACCCACGTATCTTGAAACCTTTTCACGAGCAATGAAGTACAGTCCTGTTTTTAGTTTTGTGACAATGCATTTTTCAGATAATCCAGTGGGGTTCTAAATGGTTAATTTAGCTTGAAAAGAAGGAGAATTCCCTTAGCCCATAAAGCAACACTTAATCCTTTAGTTTGCCTAAAAAAAAAAATCACCAATTATCAGCAATTATGGTGATTTACTGTATGGACAGCAACAGTTGGCGTGTAGGAAAGTGAGAAAGTTTACATGCACACTAGTATTATATCATTGGGTTTTTGGAATATCCAAGTTACATTTTGCGCATGTAAATATCTTATTCTGGTTTCAGAAACCTAAATATACTACATGGAGTGCTCCGATAGAAACCGGGACGCAGTGGCGTGTAAACACCTCATCCAGGTTTCTGGACATTTTTTTGTTGGTACTGAGCATAGTGGCTGAGATGAGAAGTCTCAAAACTGGGACACTGATGTGAACACACTCAATAATGACCTTTATAAATGTTACTTTTGTTCATCAACAGCAGAAAACCAGTAAAATTAGGACTATATCCTGGTGTTGAATGAATACTTTCTAACTTGTGACTAAAGTCCACGCACATTTTAATTCACTGGTACAAAGAAGAGATGATGACTGGGAGTCTAGATGTAAATGTCATGACATCTACAAGACAGTGGTCCATCTATTTCCACAGGGAACAGCAATAAGCCAAGTTAAGTCTTTAGAATACACCAACCTCATTTCAAATGACTCATGTTTTAAAGCTTGAGTTTTTAAAATGTAATGTGTTGAAATGATCTGTCCTCAGAATTTCAATCTAGTGCCATCATGTGCCCATTAGGAGCATTAAAGGGCTGGTTCACAACAAACTGTAAAAAAAAAAAAAAAACCCAAAAAACCAACTTATCTCCAGGGGTATTTCACCTTTCAGATAGTTTTGGTTTTACTTGCCAAATGTTTTCTGTGGATTAAGCAGAGTAACGAGGAACTGTGGACACTGTGGAACTGTGTTTTGAGTGATTTTTTTAAGTGTAACTTGTCAGTGCTGTGAACACCACAAATAAAATCCCATTACTGCCATTGTATTGTATCACTTACCTCTAGCTCCCGCTGGAAGTAAGTGGGAAAAAAATGTGTTTTTTGTTATTTGGGTGAAAGAGCCCTTTAATACCACTTCATTTGTGAACAGCTAATGTATGAAATTAAAAAGTCTGGATGGCTCCATCAGTGCAGAAGTGATTGCTGGCGTGATGATAAACACATCTTAAGTTTGTAGCTTCTTGGATAACTTGACTTTTCTAAACACATTGCATATGCAGACCCACACATGCATTTTATAAATGGTACTCACTTTCACACAAAATTTCATTTTGAAAATCAGTAATTGTGATCTTTGATATTTTTTCAAATTTAATTGTAATCTACAGCTTCACAGTACCAAACTGACTGGTTTACAGTAAATGACACTCTGAGTCACCTGCTTCCCGTTTTACCTGACACTGTGAATCTGCGAATGGGAGTGATGACTCATAAAGTCCCAGCTGGCTTGATTATTTCTGCGGGGATAGAGAATAAAGATTACAGCATTACGATGATCTAATTTGGTGCTTAGCATCATTAACTTAACATAATTACATTAAATGTTCCTTCAGGTGAGGCCCGGAAAGGGAGAAAAGGGGAGCTAGAAATGATGTCAGGTTTCATGGGTAATTATTGAGCCTGCAACGGGATCGTGAATGAACACACTGACCTCTGGAACTCGACATACTGGTAGGTCATTTCCGTTTGTATGTGCTTGTTGGAGGAAGACAGGTGGGATGTAATGATGCATTGTTTGGCAATAAAAAGGTGAAAGCAAAGAGGTCTTGTGGCACATGCCAGTTATTTGAACTGCATATGGGTTCGAACCCTCTTTTTCCTGGTTCCAGTCTTGAGAAGAGGCTGAATGTGTTGCTCCTCTGCAATGTGCACTTAACAGTTTACAAATGAACTGGAACTGCATTTCTAAATTGCAATAATTATAATAGCAATCTTGTATATCCATAGGCCAGTTAGCTGACACTCTTCCTGAGCGACCTGAAACAGTACTATCGCTGTCCATAAAAGCTGCATGTGCAGTTGTTTGGACTTTTATTGTCCTCATTCAGGAATAATTCTAAAAGATGGAGACGCAATCAGTTTCTATTGACAAGATGACTTGAACAAACTCAGACAAAAAACTTGAGGTCTGCTAAAACTCTCAGTTCTTAAAACTTTTCTTTCTGGCACTGAGTTTTATTAAAGTAATTTTTGTGGATATATTTTCGTATTTTACACTGCATTGCTATTCTTATTCCTCCTTTTATTGTGTTTTGTTCCATTCAAGATGATATTTTTATCCTCTTTTGCATTGCATCATTTTTGAATTGTAAATATGTAAAGACACATAGGGTTTTGTGTTTTTTTTTTTATCTTGGCTTAATGGGTTTTCCTGGGTCATATGCAGCACTTTGAACCGCCTTGCTGTTAAAGGGTGCTATTTATTCGTTGCCAGTAACTCGCACAGTTTATTCAACTGATCCAGAATCTGTGGCAGTGGTCCATTTAATTCCAGCAGGGAGGGACAGGTGGTGTCGTCTGTCCTTAGTAATTGTGACTGTTTCCGCATGGGGGCGGAGGCTGCGACTCATGTTCTCAGTACTTGTAAAATCCGAGCTACGGCCCTGGATGATGAGCGTGCGGGCGTGCGCGCGAATTAGTGGATTGTGTGTGGTTGTGTGTGCGTGTGTGTGCGCGTGTGCATGTGTGTGTGTGTGTGTGTGTGTGTGTGTGATTGCAGTGGTGCTTAAGTACCTTGGACAGCGCCAGGCGGCACACACGCGCATCTGCAAAGGGATGAACTTCACCTGAGCGCTCTCTCTTTGCAAACAATATCCATCTGCAAAGCCAGCCATTCCGCTCCTCCAGTTCCGAATACTTTGCTACGCTCGCAAGTTCCCTCTAACCTTTCTGCTTGGACCTACTAGTTCGGGCAGGCTTTCATGAAGCCGTAGAGCCGCGCCGACCTCGGCGCACCGAGAAGCGAGAGAGAGGCTCCCCTCTCACCCTCTGTCCGCCTCCTGCCCGCCTCCTCCTGCTGGAGCTGGAGAGATGCCCGGGGCAGGATGTGCTCCAGCCGCAAGATCCTGTGGAGCCTGCTCCTGCTGTCCTTGGTGGAGGTGGGCCTGGGTGTGGCGAGCATCGTCCTGGGAGCCGTGGGCATTAGCTGGGTCCGGGGCGAGCACAAGCCGCAGCAGGGCGACGCGTCCCCGGTCTGGAGCGGACTCTGTGTACGTCCTGGGAACAACTCTTGTCCTTACTTTTGACCTTGTTTACTTCCAGAGAGGATAAGTATCTCCAGAGATGTAGAGTAAACTCTTTTTACGTACCCACCTTTGTCAGGAATGTTGGTGAGATACATTCAGAGTATGTGAGCTTCATCTCTGTAAGTATTAAAATAAGGCATATGCATCAACATAAGACTGACGACTAACTAAGCTTTTGATTGGATACAAAAGATCGAAAAAAACTTAAAAATCTGAAAACAAATCAGCTTTTAAAAAAAAATAATAATAAAAACGTTCTTATTAAAACCTCCCTTTCTAATTAAGGGCTTTTCCATGGCCCAGAACACATAAACAGTTTTGGTTTGAGAAAGACTGGGGTATTACATTGATTTTTGTTACCTAATGTTAATCACGAAGAAGCTATGGCTCTTCCCCTTTTTTTCCCCCATCCTCCCAGTATTAGTACCGTGGCTATGGTAAAGAGTGGATATTTTGGCTATATTTGTCCTCTATGTGGCTTTGTGTGTTTGTTTATCAGATGTTTCGAGATACACTCCCAGTCAATTGGCCCACTAGACGCCTCAGTGCCGGAGCTGAAGACTGGTTTCATTAATTCATGCTTGAATTGTTGCTCAGTGCTTGGGAGGGTCAAAGCTTTTACGCACAATCATCCCCTCACTCCTCTGCATATGTCTCCTCCTATTACAGTCCTGCTCTCAGTCTAATTGTCTTGATTTTGTTGCTGAACGGTGAAAAGTTGAGTGTCTGACATTTTTGGCAGTCGAAATCAACCTTCCATCAGCTACTTTACAATGACTGCTACTCCAGCTGGGGAAAGGCAGTCTGTATTTCAGTAGCTGTTGCTAATAATCACTGCAAATGCCTGGGGCTCAGGCAATATGACTCATAAAGAAACGTATCTGTGTCAGATTTTTGCAAAGTTTGGAGCATCTAAAAGTGTGTGTGTCTTATGTGGTTGTGCAGGAACCGGAGAGAGGGAGACGGATAATAGTGATCTGACATATACATTGTACATTTGAGTGTGCTCCCACAGTGCTGTGTATAAAGTTGCTGCAAAGCCGTTATCCAATGCGAAGTCTGTGCGTTCAACCTCACAGCTGTTGAGCGCTGTGTGCTGAGTCAGCTGCCCGCGCCTCATGACTACCCAGAGGTTTTAGATCTCCTGTCAGGACCTGGGAATCATTAAGACTGATTGACCACTGTCCCCAAAGTAGACTGAATAATCGTTTTTTAGTGTCCTGCTGAGAGAAGAGTGATTGCCATTCATTTCTAACATTTTACAGTGCATTTCCATGTCTTTGGCTGAGATTATGAGGGACTTTCTTGACACATGAGACTGCTTCGATAGTTATTTTAATTTTGTGCCAAGTAAGAGTTCATTTGAGCGTGTTATTTCTAAAACAGAAGAATCGGTCTTCTTTTAAATCAATCAGTTCTTGAAAATCCTCCATCTTGAAGGTAGATAGAACCTTAAAATTCTGAGACTGTATATCGTATTATACCTGCAGATGTCACCGAAATAAATGAAAGCATTAGGAAATCTTTTTATGCATATCTATAAATACTAGAATAATAAGAATATTTTCGAAGTTAAACTGAGACACTCCCATTTAAACTGTTGTTTTATGTCTTACTATACAAGTAAGAAAAGTAGCTCGACAAAAAAAATCTTAATGTCCACTTACTGACCACAAGATGTATGGAAGTATGGAAATATGAAATAATATAGTAGAAGAAATATGGAAGTAAGTGGAACTTTAGTTACTCTTAAGCTCGTCAAAGGTCAAGAATAAACCTTCAAGTTTAACTGAAAATATGGTGATTTTAAGGGGTTTCCACATTTCCATGAATGACTTTTAAACTACAGCAGGCACTGTAACTGATAGAGAGATTGGAAGGAGTGACATCAAATCCACCCTTTACACAAACACACACACACACACACACACACGCACACACACACAAACAGACACACCCACAAACACACACACACACACACACTGCTGCTTCCAAAAACTTTCAGCTAAAAAAATGCAGCTCACAGCCCTCTGTGCTGTTCCACTTGTAAGTGTACCCTGTCAGCATAATACACTGCCGTGCTGTTCCTGTTCAGCCTGAATCACTGACACCCAGAACAATATGGCTTCCTGCTAGAAGTCCATGATGACACACTCTGTTTTTAGAGGCAGAAAATTGCCTCTGAATAACCCAGTGTAAGGATAAGATTCACCCTCCTGTTGTCAAGACAGGGAGGAGAAAGTGATAAAACTTTTTTAGAATTTCTTAACCGGTAATTTTGTCAGTGACAAACTAACTAGAACTTTTGGAACTGTTCATTTATTCATTTGTTGTTCTTCTCTCTATTCAGTTTCTGGTCTGTGGGATGTGTGGAGTGCTTTGTGCTCGAAAGAGAACAGGTCTTATTGTAAGTACTTGTATATATTTGTTTAATTGTTTTGTTTCCCTAATCCTCTTTTGTTGTCCTGTCTTCTTCTTCTATTAGACTGTGGACTCTCTCTATAAACAGCATATTCCTGCGTGTTCTAAAGGAATGGTTTGATATTTTGGGAAATATGGTTAATCACTTCCTTGCTGCAAGTTAGATAAAACAGTCGATACCACTCTCATTTCGGTACAGTCGATATAAAGCAACAGCCAGCGAGTGGTTAGCTTAGCTTAACACGAGGTCTGGAAACACAGGGAAGCAGCTTGTCTGGCTCTGTCCAAAGGTCACAAAATCCACCTCAGCACCACTCAAGTTCACAAATACATTACGTATACATTATATTGTGTTTTTGTTTAGTCTATATTTCTTGGCCAGACCAGTTGTCAGGCACCTGGTGGAGACTCAAACATAAATCCCTCGTAAAACAACAAATGATCATTTTAACTCTAGCTTTTTAAAAGTGCTGGTAGGTGCATTTTGTTACCTTTTGGCAGAACCAGGCTAGCTGTTTTAGCTTGTTTCCCGGTTTCCAGTCTTTGTGTTAAGCTAAGTGGTGTCAATCTTCTCGTCTCACTTGTGGCCAAAAAAAAAAAAAAAAAGCGAATAAGCATGTTTCCCAAAATGAAGAAATATTCATCCAACATTTCTTGCTTTACAAAAATGGCCACCCTCACAACTAAGAAGTCGAATTTGGAAAATATTAGACATCATTTTGTCTCTCTGCCTGTCTCTTTGAAGCTCTTTGGCTCACTCACTGATTGATGGCTTTCGAGGCCCATTCATGCATTATAGACTGTATTCCTGTTTTTAGTGTCCTCTGTTTCAGACCTCATGATGTCAGCACAAACTGGAAACAAAATTCAGAGTACATTTTTTTGAGATGATTGACATTAGGTGAGACAGAAGAGCCCATGAGGGATGCTGAAGATAAAACCCAAATCATTATTCATTATTAAGTACTGAAAAGCTGTGGGTTTTTCCTCAGAAAGATGATTTATTTTTGCGCCAAGTACTCTTAAAATTCACTGAAAACACTAGAAAATATTATTTGTTGTCACCTATCCACCATCAAATAATAATCCATACTCATGCACTCTGAAGTCTATATACTGTATATCCATAAGTATGCAGTCTGAAGGGTGTAATATATTATTGACAACACACAGAAGGTCTGCATGATCTACCCCTGGAGGTTTAGTAAAGACTGTCTAATCCTGTCAAACACCCAAAGATGTGTGTGTGTGTGTGTGTGTGTGTGTGTGTGTGTGTGTGTGTGTGTGTGTGTGTGTGTGTGTGTGTGTGTGTGTGTGCGTGTGTGCTGTCCTCTGAGTATGTGCGTACAGTGTGCTCTAAAAGAGACATCTGAGGAAACCAGAGGAGACAAGCAGTCACCTCTCCTCTTCTTTTTCTGTCGCTCTCTCCATCTTTTTTCCTCAGTGATCGCCTCGCAGTCTCTCAGCGACTCCCAGTCCTCGTGTTTCTCTCTGACTGTCTCTGTCTCCTGTGGGGAGAGCACTAATGATGGATCAGTGTCAGCACAGTCTGCTGTAACAGAGACACCCCTCAACCTTTCCTCCCCTTGCCTCACCCTATCCATTCCCACCTATTGTCTTTGTCGCCATCTTTCCCCTCATGGCTTTCCCCCTTTCCCCCTCGTTACTCCTCCATCTATTTACCTTCTCTGTTCAGTCTCATCCTCCCTGTCATTTCGATGCTCTGACTCTCTCCATCTCCCGCTCCTCATCTCCTTCAACCCCTTCCTTTCTTGTCTGCCTGTGGGGTGATGATTGTATTAGGTTGGTTTGGCTCCGGACTCCTGCCAGCCGCTTTCCACACTTCACCGGATAATGACTGAAATTGGAGATGCCCTTTTCCATGCAGTTAAAGGCACTAAAGGCATCTGTACTAGGCGCAACGAAAGAGAACCGGCACGCCAGATACAATAAGCACATATGTGCATACACAATCAATGGGGAGTAGAATTTAATCAATTGGATTTTATGCAAAGTGAAGGAACTGCAGTCATTTCCCATCAGATCCTGCTGGAAAAAAATACTGGGTTTGAGTTTTCCAGATAATGATAATAATGAGAAAATAATCTGTAAAACGTGATTGATTATTGAAGATAAACAGCAAGTCAGTGATAGCATATTTACAAGCTGAGCAGTATTTCTGGAAGAGAGAGTGCTTTCAGAGCAATCCAATCTTCTAATAGCAAATGAGATTTATTTTGACTGATACACATTACTCATCACAGCAGCCATCGTCCAAAACAGCAGAATGATGGAGATGGAAGCTCAATAGTAGTTTGTATAGCTCCCATTTCATCACATTCTGTCAGTTTGTTTACAGTTTTTTTGAAAGGATATAAATTCTGCCAATTGCATTAGCATAAACCATTCTCTCTATGTATATCTCTGTGTCCCCCAGATGATCCTGTTTTCAGCGTGCTGTATCTGTGGTCTGATTGGTGGGATCCTCAACTTCCAGTTTGTTCGGGCGCTGAACAAGCGACCGGACTCGATGCACTCGATCCACCTGGCTGCCATGACTCTGGCCTGTCTGGGTAAACAAAAAAAAATTACAAAACACAACAAACCGTGAATACCAAAAAAACCAAAACAAAACGTATATACTATTGAATTATATGAATGTTGCTCAAATACGTCTATGTTCATGTGTCTAGAAGCTTTATACATATTCAAGAGGGTTCTAAAAGTTTAATATAAAACACGTCTTGACACATCAGTACTTTAATTCTCCCAAAACTGTTTCACATAATGACTACAGCTGACCACAGCCACCTCAGCTGCACCTTTCCACTACTAAGCTGTCTGCAGTATGTCCAAATCAGAGCAGAATTAACCCACTAGGGGACCCCTAGTATATGTTACATGTAAGAATAATATCAGCTGGAAAATTAAAGTGTTAAAATTTATTTTTGACACGGGCAACTCTACCAGAATGGGCTTCAAGTTGGGTAAAAATGCGGGAGCCGCCATAGGGCGCCCTTTAAGTTTTTATAAGTGCTGTAGTGGTGCATATAACCAAAAAAAGTTATTATTGATCAAATTACCAAAAACTAATTGCAACACAGACAGCCCAGGACTTTCAGGACCCCTGATGGGCTTGGGCCTCTGGGCAGTTGTCCACTATTCCTGATTGGTAATCCAGACTTGGGTCAAATGTTACCCTACAAATCAAATACCAACAAGGGTTTTTCTCCCGAGTCTCCCCCCAAATCAATTTCCCTTACCACTCTACCATCATAAAAAGCTATGAAATACTAAAGACGGGACAGCCCACTTCTTCCATTGTTTCACCAGCTGGTTTCCCTTTTCCTGTCCTGTCCAGGGATCTCATCATGTACCTTATCCACGTGGCTAACCTGCCGCCTGGCCAGCTCAGAGCAGCAGAGGATGTTCCTGGAGAGGGAACACTCGCTGCACCACTCACACGAGATGACCGAGAAGGTAGGAGAACAACGCAGGAACAGTGACAGCAGTGGCCTGTAGCTCCAACAAGTTGAATTTTGCATGAATATTGTATGTTAAGTTATCAAGTGTACTTGCATGTCCCCCCCTAACAGGAGATCCTGGACAACTCCAGTAATGGCATTCCTCAGATCTCCTACAACGGACACACTGCGGCATCACCATGATGACGCATCACCGAAGGCAAATTGCACGCACCGAAACAGAAACAGTGGCATCCAGTCGGTTGCTGTCAACAGACAAATGTAGCATGTACTTTCTTCGACATATCCTGCGACATACACAGTAACTATATTCTGAGTTCAGGGAGTGAAGCCAAGTGTCCCGCCCTGGAGCCCTTTTGTCTGCCATCGAGGTGAGAGAGACATTTTGAAGGCAAGAGGGAGGTGTTTGTGCTTCTGAATAATTATGCAAACATGGGGTCAAAACCCCCTCTGTTCAACACAAACCATAGTCAGGACAGAGGGCTGCCGCGTGGCTGACAATTCAGGTGACAAACATCTTCGTGACATCATCTGACCTTTAAGCTAATGAGCAGGAAGGATACGCGTTATCCAATCAGATGCCTCAAGGTGATGAGCACAACCCAAGCATGCAGCTGATTCACTTGTTTTGAAGAGCTACTGCTATTTCAGTCTCAATGTCCTTATTCGCTCTCTCTCTGTCTTGCAATGGGTTTATGGAATGAAAAGGTTGAGATAGCCTACAGTAAACTGTATGTATCATCTGATAATGGAATGCTTTGACATGAAAATACAGTGATGCCCAATGTACTGTACTGTATACCTGTGCTTGTATATCAGGAATCTAGTCATACGTATAAATCGTACATATTTTTATAAATGCTTCTTATAAAAAGTGAATTAAAATAAAGTATGACCAATCTGGGTGACAGTATTTTTCCCTGGAATTCTGTGTAATTTTTAAAAAAAATATTTGGTAGTTTAATTTGCAAACAGACAGTGAGCAGCAAGATGAATTTGGTGTTATGGTCTCAAATATGCAGATTAGGCCCATCTAATCACACTGAACAAGACTGATAGCTTAGAACTGAAATGTGTGCTCAGTATCTGCGTGTGTATGTGTGTATGGTGTCTCGGAGTGTATTTATGCGTGTGTCTGTAAGCATGCAAAGTGTTGAGTTATTGCTGGTAGCCAAATTAAAGCACAATAATCAATACACCCAATGTTTATTTTTTCAATAGATGCATGTAATACATTTAAAAAAAAAAAAAAAAAAAAGTAGAATATCACACATTGACAACCTGCACACCACACTGTGAACCTCATTAATGTGGGGCAGGATTTAGGAAGCGCTTACGCTCCTGTGCGTGCACAGTTTAAGACAGGGATGCTTTTGGCTCTGCCCAGGGTTCTAACACTCATTGTAAAGTTAAGCGATGAAGTAAATCTCTTTTACGGCACCTCTCAAACCTGGAGGTATAAAGTGCTTGACAAAGCAAAAGGAGAAACAGTTATTAAAAAAAAAAAAAAAAAACAATATCACGTGCACTCACAGGCATGCACACAGACACATCTGTGGCCTCTTATGAAGACATACAATTGCTCTGACAACATCGTGTTGCTCAGGACCTCATTACGGTGTTTGTCTGCTCCAGAGAGCACAGAGCAAGTGTGCGTGCGTGTGCGTCCGTGCGTGAGTGTGTGTGCACGTGGGTGTGTGTCTGTGTGTGTGCGCGTGTGTTAACCAGGGCCCACAGCAGCAGAAGCCAAGCGGGAGCTCTTGCTGACTAAGAAACCACGTCACTCTTTATCACCGTGACAACAGACAGGAGTGGGCCATGGCGCCCCAGAGAGCACCAGGGCTGCACTGCGCGCGCGCGTTTGTGTGTGTGCGTGCATGTGTGTGTGTGAGAGAGAGAGAGAGAGAGAGAGATGCCGAATCATGTGACCTCCTGTGGCGCTGCTCTGTCAGAAAACGGTAACACTAGATCCGCCTCTGTGCCTGTGCGCCTGTGTCTTTCCGCGCACGTGTGTACGGGTGTGTCCTACGCGCACTGTAGTTGCACTAATTGACACCCCAGGTCACCCTAATGCTCCCAATGTGCCCTTTCAGGTGGGAACAGGATACGGAATCGATGAGCGCCTCTTATCAGGTGAACATCTTTACGGGATGCTTGCCAGCCTGGGCGGCGCAGTTTACATAACATTGGTTGGTAAGGAAATGCATCCTTTTAATGTCGTCTCCATAACTGGAAAGACTCGCGCGGGTCATCAAAATACTGTCCCCAACATTTGATTTCAAAGACATTTTCGAGCCAGTTCGGTAAAACCGGAGAAGTATGCGGAGCTGCTGTGGCGTGGCAGAGGAGTAAACGACTGCATTGTGAGCTACGGGATAAGAAGTGGACCGACCTGCTAGGAGGGCCCTGAGGCAAAAATGAGCCGCTACACCCCTACTGACCCCCCGTCCCTCCCGGTCTGTTTGCGGCGCGGTACGTATGACGGGGACGTGAGGTTACTACATGTCCCCAGCCTCGCCGCGTGATAAGGTGATTAAATCTTGCACGCAGAGCATCACCGGCAGTCATAGATCATATATATGATCTATAGGTATGATCATAGATAATCTAGATTTTGACACGAGGCTCCTCTTCGAGACTGGACCTAGAAAATCAGGTGCTAGAGCAGGACTCACCTCAAAGGCCCTAATCTTGTTTACAATCCCCATCTTGGATCTGAGGGAACGGCGGTTGTGTAACCTATGAAGAAAACATTTATCTCCATATATGCTTGCCCAGTCTTCGAAGTACAAGTTAGTATTATTCTGAAGCATCGGTGCTTTACTTGAGTGTTTCCGTTTTCGGGATACTTTTACTCCATTAAATTTCATTTACTTTTATCTGATGACCGCAGTCAATGCAGATTAATATTTTTCCTCCAAACAGAACAATAAAAATGTGTTAAAATGTGTTGTTTTATTTATAAGAAAAAAAACTTCATAGACCACATACAATAACATAATTTTATGGTTTAAAAAAACAGATTATTTTGTTTTATGCAGGACTCAAAATGGAGCTCGTCTTTCTTTTAGCAACTTTAGTGCCCTCCTCGGCTGTAGTTCCGCCTCCCGACCAGCAGACGTCTACATAAACAAATGTTCGCCAATGTTTAAGATCCTCGAAGCGGAAATCGCCCGTTGTTGGTCTTCCGGTCTTCCTGGGCAGCATGGCGAACTCCGCGCATGCTGAAGACGACCCAAAACATGTGAAAATGTCCGGCGAAATCCCCGCCGCCTGCGCCCAAGTCCAGCCGAGCGACCTGCCCCCGGTAACGGGCAGCGATGCGGGCGCGGTCCCGTGCTCGATCCCGTCTTTTGTGGCCGCCTCCGAGCTGCTGTCGGCGCCCTACTCGTGTCTGGTCATGAACACGCACCGGAGACACATCGCCCTGCCGCCCATGTACCTGAACAAGAAGAGGACGGGCATACAGGAGGAGCTGGAGGCCGAGCTGCTCAAGTTCTCCCAGGGGTAAGTGGCATTAAAGCACGGGACGCAGCACGTTTTCTCTTACTTGGAACAACTTTTTATCTGCTTTGTCGACATCTCAGCTGTGGTACACTGACACCGTCCACCGTTAAACACGCAAACAAACGAGTGCCAACAGTGTCCAACGTCATGCGAGGCTAAGCCTGTTCGTATTGTGCTCATGCAGCTGTTGTCTGCCTTGTAATGGACGGTTAACTTCGTAGCTGCGCGTATAACAACTGGCTAGTTCCATTATCGGACGGATATTGAAGCACCTCCACCGCAAGGAAAAGTCCTGTATTCGAAATTTAGCTTGTGTACAAGCAGAGAATATATTTTCTCTGCAAAGCTTTGATCTTCAAAACTGTCAAGTAACCATATTGCTATTCGTAGTAGTACCTATACAGTTCAGCTATAGCTGTTAAAATAAATGTAACGGAATAAAACGTACAATATTTGCCTCTGAAATTTAGTGGTGTTAAGTAGGAAGTAGCACAAAATGGCAATACTCATGGAGAGTACAAGTACCTCAAAACTGCATTTAATGTTACTTTGCACCACCTCCACCAGCAGGGCATCTGCGTGGCTGTGAATAAACACACGAGTAGTCTGGTGGTGTCAGCCCTACTCCCACCCCTGATGAACGAATAGTCCTAGTTTAGCTAATCAAACCTGGGTTGACCAGGGAGAGATGGAAAATCTACAGTAACAGGACTGAGAAACGGCCTATTGCACATGTTCCCTATGAGAATGAATCTGTATCATGCATGTTGTACTGAATCAACTTGTCATGTGTGTCTGTTGCAGTCTGAAAGGAGTACCTTTGGCTTATGACGGTATCAAGATAGTGGGCCGGCACGGAGACATCTATGATGACAACGGTTACGTCCACATGGACATAGAGGCCAACTTTATCGTGTTTCAGCCCAAAAAAGGACAGAAACTGCTGGTGAGATTTAGCATGTGCAGCATTTGGCAGACTCTGTCATCCAGAGTAACATACAGGACTTTCCCGGTACGGGCAGGTGTCTCTGCAATAGTGTATTTGATTCAGAATCAAATAAAGAGGCCTTGGGCAAAAACCTCAATCCCTTGGAAACAAAAATGACATTCATTACACTCATATTTTAGTCTTGTACATGTTAGATATTCACTGACAATATGATCATTGTAATAAACTGTACATGATTTGTTGGATATTTGTATGACTTGGGTATTTGGGTTGAAAAAAATGAAAGAAAACGCCAACCCAGCCCCCCCCCCCCAAAAAATAAACAAAACAAATGTATGCATCATAATTTATTTCCATTATATTTCTGTTCCTAGGGTAAGGTGAATAAACTGGGAGCAAGCCACGTGGGCTGCCTTGTGCACAGCTGTTTCAACGCCAGCATCCCCAAACCAAACCTGGTCTCTGTGGAGACCTGGAGGGACGCGGGGCCGAGGATCGGAACAGAGCTGGAGTTTGAGGTGACTGCACTTGACGCTGATATTGCAGGGGTGCTGCTGATCAGAGGACGGCTGGACAGGACCAGGCAAGTGTGCTGCAGTGGTGGTTGGAGGAGGGGTTAATCATACTGAATAATAACCTTTACACAGTCTTTTTACAAGTTTTTGTTGTGTCAGCTGTAGAATGTTTTGCAAAGGACATTTTCAAGTTGTCATTAGACCCTTAATTGATTTTTGTGTTTTTGTCTTTGTGTGTTTCAGGGTCCAAGAGCTGATGGCTATGGGCGAGAGCTCAGAGGCGAGCGTCCCTGCAGAGCAGCCAGACGCAGCAGACACAGAACCAAACCCAGAAACCACAGAGTCTCCTGGCGATGCCCCCAAGAAAAAGAGTAAGAAGAAGAAAAACAAAGTCAGAGAGGAGGAGAGAGAAGAAGAGGTGACACCCTCCTGCCAACAGGACAGCAACACCCCACCAGAGATAAATGGAACAATGGATGAGGCAAACAGCAACGAAGCTGGTGTGAAAAAGAGGAAGAAAAAGAAGGAGAAACGTCTGAAAGAAGAGGAGGAGGAGGAGGAAGTTGAGCTATGTCCCATGGAGGTCCATGGGAGCGACTCCAGTGGCTACGTCAGCGACAAGTCAAGCAAAAAGAGGAAACATGAAACTGGTAGCGATGCCGCATCTGGTTTTAGTGCAGATCCTGAACCCCCAAAATCCAAGAAGAAGAGGAAAAGCCACATTAACCAGTTTGCCTGAAAAACTGAATCATTTTCTTTTTTGAAAGCAATACTAATTGTGTAGAATAATTGAGGTGATACCAGCCAGGGTAATGACAGTGGAATATACTGACGTACCTTAACGATTAAACACAATTTTTACGGAGCAGAGTGTCAGGCTTGCAGTTGAAGCCTTTCTGCAGTCTCCTTTTGTAACTTGTGCAAAAGCACATGAGAGGACAAATGCAGACTCGACAGAACAGTCCCTATTGGATTGTAATTCCCTCCCGCTGCCTGACGGGGGCGCACAACTGCTTCATACATCCACACTTTGACACAAACATACGGGAGTGAAACCATGACAGCTTCATCTGTTTAGCAGGGCCATGAAACGGGAAGGATTTTGCCTTGGAGTTATGGAGCCACTGGGACAAAGGAAACTGGTGCAAGACAAGTGAGACTGCCAAACTCAATTCAAGAAATTTGTTCTTTTGCATTTTGTCTTTAATAGCACAGTCTATGAAAGTTGCAAGAAAAGGAGATTTTATTTTTTTTTTTAACCACATTATATTCACAATATTCAGTCAGAATCCCAGTAAACATCATACACTGCAATGATGAATTGTTTCTAGTGCTGTACTGACCTCCTTTAGCGTTGCATGAACAGTTATCACATGGTGTGTTGTCTTTTTTTGACAGAGAATCTTAAGAAATGGAAATTAAATACTCAGTTTTCCTCCCAATTAAAGATCACTATATATTTTCATATGTTTGCACTGCTTTCATTTTGTTTTTCAATGATTTGAAAGGTTCATCAATCAAGCGAGCAATTTCTTTTGTTTTTTTTCTTTTCTTTTTTCCTTTTTTTTTTTTTTTTTCTTGTTTGAAGACAAAGGTGTCTGTGGAATCTGCAGTTTGGGAATAACAAAAGGGTTTAATTTTTACAAAGATGCATCCTTGTACAGATCATTCACAACAAGATTTCTTGTTTTTCATGGCAGGATCCTTCCCACAACAAACTCTTTTATGCTCACCAGTGGGTGTCAAGTGATAAAGTCCTGAGAGACAGCCCTAAAGATCTTTGTGTTTTCTTTACCCTCACCTCCACACTTACACTTACACACACACACACACACACACACACACACACACACACACACACACACACACACACACACAAATCCCCCTGCGCTTCAGTGGGGAGTCTAATTAGCTGTGAGGTGCTAAGAGTTGGAGAGCTTATCTGGAGCTCCCTAAAGAGGACAGATAAGAAGCTGCAATTAACTCGGCTCATCTTCATCCTTCACGCCTGCTCGTATATTTCTGTCATCGACATGAGCTACCCCATCGGTGTGTCTTTATATATATATATATATTTTTTTTTTTTAAATTGGATTCCCATATCCTAACTTCAGAGAGCATATTAATTACCATTGCCAAGCTAATCAGAAAAGGTATAATCATCTGTGTTGTTTGAATCAAACTGCATTAGCTTTTCTCCAGGACAGGTTGCAGCTAAAGTTGTGACCCATGGCTTTATCAGTCGTTAATGAAACATTCACTAATGCTTTATGCATCAATTAAAAGAAATTATTAGGAACAACTTTTGGATTGTAATGTGATGAAAAATTCATCTGACATTTTTGACCACTTATCTGTAAAACAACTAGCCTGCCAAGAAAATCCACTTACCAGCACGTCTTAAGCTAACTTATTAACACATCTTGTTTGTTTAATCCATACAAAAACCAAAGTGTCAATACAACACCCATTCACTTAATGGGGTTATATGTACTGGAGTATTTCTTGACCGGGACCGGTAACTTAATGGAGTTTCTGCTGGTTGCCTAGCAACTGATCCAGACAAGAAATATTTATATGTTTTACTTTATTAAGACATGAGCATGATATCGATCTTTTCCTCTAACTCTCGGCAAGAGAGGAAATAAGCCGATTTCCCACAATGGTGAACTATTCCTTTAATGGATAACCAACATAAAGTATACAGTTTATGTTCATACCAAAGGATTTTTTTTTTTTACAAATCAACAACCTGAAGTTAGTTCTTAATAATGACTCACAACCAACCTTTAAAGCATTAGTGAGTGATTTATTAAGACGTATTAACCAATGATGAAGTCGTTGGTAAGAAGTTACAAACCCGTTATAAAGGGGGACTTATTAGGAAGTGGTGTACCAAATAAGGCCTGAATAAACGGAGTTACTGAAATGCCCTGGGCTAATCCTTTTTCCAGCAGAACTACACAAAAGGCACACATACACACACACACACACACACACAAATCCCCATGCCTTTCAGTGGGGAGTCTAATTAGCTGTGAGGTGCTAAGAGTTGGAGAGCTTATCTGGAGCTCCCTAAAGAGGACAGATAAGAAGCTGCAATTAACTCGGCTCATCTTCATCCTTCACGCCTGCTCGTATATTTCTGTCATCGACATGAGCTACCCCATCGGTGTGTCTTTATATATATATATTTTTTTTTTTTTAAATTGGATTCCCATATCCTAACTTCAGAGAGCATATTAATTACCATTGCCAAGCTAATCAGAAAAGGTATAATCATCTGTGTTATTTGAATCAAACTGCATTAGCTTTTCTCCAGGACAGGTTGCAGCTAAAGTTGTGACCCATGGCTTTATCAGTCGTTAATGAAACATTCACTAATGCTTTATGCATCAATTAAAAGAAATTATTAGGAACAACTTTTGGATTGTAATGTGATGAAAAATTCATCTGACATTTTTGACCACTTATCTGTAAAACAACTAGCCTGCCAAGAAAATCCACTTACCAGCACGTCTTAAGCTAACTTATTAACACATCTTGTTTGTTTAATCCATACAAAAACCAAAGTGTCAATACAACACCCATTCACTTAATGGGGTTATATGTACTGGAGTATTTCTTGACCGGGACCGGTAACTTAATGGAGTTTCTGCTGGTTGCCTAGCAACTGATCCAGACAAGAAATATTTATATGTTTTACTTTATTAAGACATGAGCATGATATCGATCTTTTCCTCTAACTCTCGGCAAGAGAGGAAATAAGCCGATTTCCCACAATGGTGAACTATTCCTTTAATGGATAACCAACATAAAGTATACAGTTTATGTTCATACCAAAGGATTTTTTTTTTTTACAAATCAACAACCTGAAGTTAGTTCTTAATAATGACTCACAACCAACCTTTAAAGCATTAATGGGTGATTTATTAAGACGTATTAACCAATGATGAAGTCGTTGGTAAGAAGTTACAAACCCGTTATAAAGGGAGACTTATTAGGAAGTGGTGTACCAAATAAGGCCTGAATAAACGGAGTTACTGAAATGCCCTGGGCTAATCCTTTTTCCAGCAGAACTACACAAAAGGCACACATACACACACACAAAAATAAACATAAAAGCTCACGTTACACATACTTTAGCCTTCAACATTAGCTCCATTTAAAACTTTTTCTTACAATCCAATGTACTTGTAAACACAGTCATTACAACTCGCTCCCACTGTTGCCAGAGTGCTCTGAATGACCTCAAATTGTGCAACCTCCACTGTCTGAACTGTACAAATACACAAAACACTTAACACTTGTAATCTTAAGATGAAGAGATTTAGAAAACAATGGTTCGAAAAGTTCAAATGATGGTTCACTGTAATTTGTCCTGCTATGACCTCCCTCTGCCTTTATCACTCTCATTTGCTTGAATTCAACCCCAGCCCTCGTGCACCTCTCTTGCACCTGTGCCCCCTCCTTCCATCACCACTCATTTATCTTGTCATTCCTCCTGTCACTCCCTCACACTGACCCCCCCCCCCCATCCTCCATCCTGCTTTTCCTCCTCCTCCTCCTCCTACGTGTTTCCCTGAGTTATAGGAGGCGGCGTGCAGTTCAGACACATTCCACTTCAGACAAACCCCCACACCCCCCCCCCCACCCCCACCCCGTCACTGGACTCTTATATCTAGGCATGGTCGTTTATCTTCATGATCCTCCGATGGAGAGAAGAAAAGGGAGGGTTAGAGGGATGAGACAATAGGAGGAGTGTTGTTTTTGTTGAGTGGGCCAGACTATCTTTTCATACACCTCTGTCTGCCTCTTGCTGCCTCGATAGGAGTGGTCTCTCTAGTGTGTGTGTGTCTGTGTGTGTGTGTGTGTGTGTGTGTGTCTGTGTGCGCACGGGTGTGTGAATGTGTGTGTGAGTTTGTTAGTGTGTGTGTTGGCTGGCTGCGGGGTCCCTATCTCCGGTGTTAAAGTTTCCAGGTCTGGCGGCTCCTACATGAAAGAAGCCGTGGAGTCTTTATGGAGAACAAACAGGCGCCCTGACGCAATGCTCCAGGTTCAGGACACACACACACACACACACACACACACACACACACACACACACACACACAACGACTCATGCCACACATTCACTGGCTCGCTCACTCATTCACTCATGCAGACACACCACATCCACAACCCACAATCCACAAATCCCCATCCTTGCACACCCCCGTTGGCCAAGCCTAATTAGTTATGTGGTTGGCACTCTGCTCTATCCCAGAGCCCCAAATGGCAGCAGGTCATAAAACCTTAAGTGTTCCACCAGTCAGAGTAGTGCAACTGTGGCCATATATCCTACAACACAGTCCAGGTTAGACTGAGTCGTATCAAAGCCCATCTCTCACAGGCCTACTGACATCCATGAAATCCCTTTATGGCATTTTCAAAGGCATTTCTGAGAGATTTTCTTGGCACTTTGGCTTTGAATCTCTGTTTTTTATGCTCCCTTCAGGTAAGCAAATAGCCCATCCTCAAACAGAAACAGACTGACTCAAGCGTTAAACTCTTTCCCAAGGGATCAATGTCTGCACACATACATATACAGGCGCACATGCACACACACTATTAACCCCTAAAGTAAACACTACTTTTAGTTGGTGAGCTGGATTCCCATAGTTAGTTTGTTTCCTTGGCACCCGACACCCACCGTCCTGTCCTCAGTAGCCCTGGCGACGACAGACGGCAGTTTCCTGTGACACCATCTTGCTCAGGGGGAATTGTGTTTGGGTCTATATGTGCGTATGTGCGTTTGTCCAAATTTCACACACTCATTATTTTGTGGACTCCTCAGGGAGTCCACAAAGTGAATGTGTTACTGAAACATCTGATTGAACAGGATCAGATAATAGAGGATCACGTTAACTCCAGCTAAGTGCAGCGATCACCTAAAGATTTGATTATCTGGTCTTCTCTGTTCTGCATGTGCATGTGTCACATTCTGTGTGTGGACAGAGGTAGAAAATACAAGACAAAAATGTTGAACTTTTCCTTTAAATTTGAAATTATTTATTACGTTTTAACAGTGTTAAGTTTACTCATATTTTGATGTGATCAAAAATTATATATATATATATATATGTATACACATATATATACTTATTAACTAAAACTAAATTATACTCTAACATTGACCTATTTCTTTAGAACAATAGGTTCTTTTCCCAATGTTATCAAAAGTTGTTTTTTTTTTTACTAATAAATTTTTTTTTATTATCACCTATGAATGAAATAAATCAACAGTACTTTTACTTCAGATGATTTTACTGCTTATACTTGAATGTTTTTAAAAGAGTCAGTAGTGCTTTTACCAGTAATTTACTAGTAGTTTTTCTGAATTTTCTGAATGTGATACACCTTTAACACATCACATGATGATATTTTCTGTATATTTACATCTCATGTACTCATTTGAGATATTTTCAAATCGCTCAAATTTATCATTCATAATGTGTGTTTTCTCCATTATTACCAAATAGTATTGCGCCTCTTTTTCCACATAATTTTATTTTATGAACTTTATCATACACCTTGGATTATTTTGTGTGTGTGTGTGTGTGTGTGCTCTGTCCTGGTCAGCCAGCCCAGTGAGATTAATAGGGCTCAGTGTAATCAGGAGGTAATGGGAGGTTCATAGGCGTCTAGACAGTGTTCAGACCAAACCATAACTCCTACACTAGAAACACTGGGGACATATGGCAGGGAAAGGACAAAAGGTAAAAAGAAAAAAAAGTTACTTAGTTTTAATCTTAACTGTATGCAGTTATTATGATAGTAACATCATCTGCAGAGATGACGCTAATAAAGAAAGAGGCCAAATCATATGAACACAGACATGAATGTGACAGTGAGCACAGTAATTTACTGTGGAACAACAAGCGATTGTATAAAATGTATTTTTATCACTCCCTATACCTTCTGCATATAAATCGAGAGCAAAGTAGAAATGCGGAGAGGAGTACTGAGGGGTGGGGTGAGGAGAGGAACACACACAGCATATCATCAGACTTTCAGCCACAACCTCCCAAAACCACAGAAAAATAAATAAGCCAAGAAGAGGAAAAAAAAACTTCTGGGTCTGGAAAAAATGATCTCATGTTTAGTCACGTAGCTTTACAGGACAATGCCCTGGACACAACTAAATATTTTGTTATTGTAATTTCATGAAAACCTTGTCAAACGGCAGAGCAGGGCTGAGGGTATCCGTATAGGAAAGAGGGCAGGATAGAAAGAGAAAGAGAAAGAAGAAGGAGAGGGAGAGATGAAAAGAAAGTGAAACCTGGGTGGCCAGTACTGGTGATGATGTGTGCATTAGAGCTGATTGCTGGAAAAGCACTTATAAAGTCATTGACAAGAAGATGAAAGAAACCCCTCTGATCAGTGAACCATCCGCTGATGCTGATTTTAATCACCAAAGACTACATATGACAAATATGTTTAACATGAAAAGTAAGACACAAAGATTTTCCAGTTTTCCTCAGTAAGTTTAGAGATCCATGCTAAAGACCGCAGCTTTCCCTGAAGGCAACTTGTGAAAGCGCATCCTGAACTTCTTCATGTTGAAATAGATTTAGTGAGATGCAACACTGGTCCAGAAGCAATTTTGTTAAAAGGTAAGCGTTTTGAAATTACAGACACTATTTTTTTAGGAAATCAGTGCAGCATGGGAAGTAAATTGTGCCAGGTGCAAATATATAGCATCTATATTTAATAATAACATTTAAAAATGCTATATTAATTGTACATGTTAGTGTGATGTGCTGTAGTGTTTATAATTTTCCAAAACTAGCATCCCCTGTAATTTTCATTTTGAAGCTGTATGGCAGATGTAAGCACATTCTTTTAAGATGATATGCCAAGATGTGTTTTCCAAGACCTTGCGAAGATTTCGGGAAGTACTCATCAAGTCCCATTTCCAGTTACTGGATTCTACATATTGGCTGTGAAGAAAGATTAAGGCTATCAATAGCTTACACTGTAGTCAATTTAATGGTGAAGCACGTTATAACCAGACTTTTAAGGCAGTTCATAAAATTTACAACCTGGTAGAAAGAAACAGTTCCATGACATATCCAGCTTCCTTCTTGTCTCCAAAGCTGTCAGCTCTCTTCAGCAGACCGAGCTGCTCGTGGAGATGGTTTAGTTGTTAATCATGTGAACTGAGGATGGAATGTGCTGGTCTTACAAGGGGAGAGATAGTAACCCCTGTCTCTGCTCAAGGATTGGAATCTGCAGAGGAAGGCCACAAGATACGGTTGAAAGCTCTGGAAGGAGCAAATAAGATGAACTTGTGTTGACATTTTTTTCACGCTCTTTGGCACCATAAACTGTTAATGTTGCCTCATCCTTGCTTTTTTAAGGTCCTCTCAGATTCAGCATTAAATTCAGCCTAAGCACAGGTCAATGAGTGATCATTTCAATCCACACCAAGAGTAACAATAAAGTGCGAGATTACAATTTAAGAGGAAGAGGAAATTTATTGGGATGACGTTAGATGCTGTGACTACTTGTGAGGCTGCTGATGCAGGGCATCGTCCAGCACTGCCTATTATCAGTAATCCAGCTGGGGAGCTAAACATTCAGTCATTCAAAAGTTTTGTGTGATTGTTTATGTGAGGGTTAGTGATGTTATTCTTCAGCGCTGTCCATATTTTCCAACTTTTCTTTGTTCCTAAGCAGCTCTGGCACTGTGGTGGGAAGAAAAAAGTCTGATCTATCAGGAACAGTCATGTGTAAACATATTTTACATGAATTATCTCAGTGTAAAGAAGAAAAAACACTGATTTAACAGATTATGATTTAAACAAACCCAGACAAACACACTTAGAGTCAAACAGTGCTAAAGTGTTTAAAGCATGCCACTCCTATCTTCATCATCATTAAAATCATCATCAAAGAGCTATATCCGTCTCTCAGGAAAATCAGGCATCTCAACGTACACTACAGTTGAGAATATGACACTTAAAACAAATGAAACACGGCACCCTTAAAATACACAGTAAAAAGTGGGTGACCTTTCAGAAAATAAACACAGACATTACTCAGACAGAACTCGGGGGTGGGGGTGAGTTGAGGCAAGGTGCTGACACGGGTAAGGGTGGGTGGGGGAGCCATGCCATGCAATGGATTTTGAGTGTGGCAGTGGAGAGTGGGAGCTAAGAGGTTGGATTAAGAGAGGGAGGGTAATTCAGAAAGGAGGAGCCGAGGACCCGCAGCGGTTTTGGCCAAAGGGAGGTGTAGGTTTGGAGGAAGAGGGGGAGGAATCGGGTGCCGAGCGAGGAGATATATGATGTGGTATTGGGATTTATCCAACCTCCACACGCACGCACATGCACACAGGCATGAACCCTACCTCTCATGGGCCACCCAGCTGTGTAAACACCCCATGACTGAGTGTTGGCTAAAGCTCCGCGCCAATCAGAGGGCGGGATGTAGAGGAAGGCGGGACAAGTGAACCAATGAGCCAGCTACTGGGTGTGGAGAGAGACGGAAAGAAACACTGAGAGAGTCAGAGAGACACAATGAAGAGGACGCAGATAGGTCAGGAGTTAAACTCATCTGCCTTACTCCCACTGTCTCCCACTCTCTGCCTGGTTCTCCCTCCCTCTCTCCAGTATTCAAATTCAAACTCCATATGATATTATGTATAAAATAGCTTTGCTAAATTGCTTCACTTTCATAATTTGCAAAACAGAGAGGATGTGAAAGATGTGTCATATGTCTGTTGTATGTTGTATGTCAGTGAGTGGAGAAAACAAGCAATAGAAAATGAGGGGGGTGTGGAGAGAAACAGCTCAGTAAAGGAGAAAACAGAGGAGGAGACAGATTCAAGGAGAGAGAAAGACGCTGAGAAAGAAGCAGAACGAGAAAAAAGTGTCTAGTTTCAGATTTACAGTGGTAGTGGGAGAGATTTGGCTGTGTTCTTATAGCACACCGAGGACAGAGCCAGAGGAGGAGTAGAAAGACAGATTTACATGGTGAGAACTGCTCTGGCTGCCCTGGAGCAGCACACTGGACACACACTGTTCTCCGGTGATCTCTATATTAACAAGCTACTTCAGTGTAACTTCACAATACTAACATATTAAAAATCCTGTTTTTCACACTCAGTCCTCGTGTGAAATGAGTGAAATCATGGTCCCCAAAACACAGGACTCAAAGCCCGCTCTTCCCAGGCCATCAATTCCCGTTTTTCTGTGGTATTATGTTATTATATGGACCCAATATCCAAGAGGGATTCGGTGTCAAGATGGTGTCTTTGTGCTATGTGCTGTAAGATGATGCTCATACAATTTGTGAACTGAATTGCCATGCTGCAATTGGGAATTTGTGGGTAGTTTCGCCATAGAATCACTGTAGAAATTATAAACTGAAGCTTAGTTTTCATATTTTTTAAATTCTCTTTTATCAAAAATGTCATTAAAAATTAAAATTACAACCTCTCGTGGCCAAAAACATCCAATTGTATTATCTATGTTAGCTGCATGGCTTTAGGGATGCCAGTGTCGGTCTGTTCATTCAGACACATTTTCATGGTCCCCAAAGGATGAATAACTATTTTTGTGGGTGATCCTCCAACTTTTCATCTAGTGCCCCCAGCTGGTCAAAGGTTTCACTTTTCCAAGGAAATAGCTGAACCCTGACAGCATGGGTTGGCGCAAAATTTTATGCCGAAATTCGTGGCTGCCAGAGCATGAAACTCTTTGACTTCGGTGATCCTCTGACGTCTCCTTTAGCGCCACCATGTGTCTGACGTTTGTGGTTTTGAATGAAATCTCTCAATAAGTATTGGAGAGAATTGCCAAAAAAATTTGGCACACACATTCATGTCCCCTTCAAGGATGAATTGTAACAACTTGCTCGCCTGAATTTTCTTCTAGCACCATCATCAAAGGTTGAATTTGTATAATGCTACAGGTTTAAGATCAAATACCTGTAAAACTAAAGACAATCCCATCTGCTTCAGCTGTGTGTGGTGTTTAGGCTAATTTTTTCGGTTTTAACACTGAGGTTGTGTCTGTCAAACCTTCACTGTTTACTTCCACAAACATCTAGTCACACCACAAACTATCATGAATTTCACTCTGTTTAACCAATAATAATAGAGCAGAGCAGAATATGTGCCATTATACGTGTCTGTGTGAAGGTCTGTCCTGTGTATTTCCACTCACACAAAACCGGGATAAAACCCTGTAGGTGTGTGCGCGCGTGTTTGTGTCTCTGTGTGTGTGTGTTTGTGTGCCTCTTTTGAGGTTTTACTCCTTATTTAAGACCAATATTTACCCACCAGCCCCAGGGTGAGATTACCTCATATTCTCCCGCCCAGCTGTGCTTTCTCAGCGTTTCCACGACAACAGGCGGAATGTCCCATCATGTTTATCTGCCCGCCAGGGAAACAGAGAGGAGTGAGGAAGAAGAAGAAGCGGCGGAGGGAGACGGAGAAGATACACTGAAGTTGGAGTGTGTATACAAGGCAGACACTCACACGCTCACACCCTTGTATATATGGAATAATCACACGGGAATGCAAAAGGAACTTCTATAGGCAAAAAGACACAGGCTTACTGTGTGTTACTGATGTGTTCACATGGATGGGAGCACAGTCAGCAAGCTACTGGAAGTTGATCAATACTTCCACTAGAAAACTGTCAAGAAGCTGAGTAACAGTAACAAGAGTGAAATCTCTCAAATATTATTGGCAAGCTCTGAAGTAGTTTCGCTGCGTTTCTGTTTCTGTTTCTGTTTGACTTTCTATTCATGATAAAATGAATATAATGGCACCTTAAACATTTAAGTTTATTGGTATCTCCTATGTAGCATCCATAACTAGTCTACAAAAAGGTTAATGAATGCTTGAATATATATCATAGCTGTAATTCATCCCACAGCATAATTCACCCACTTCTGGCTTAAGTCCCTTTATAGATATTTTCAAAACCCGTGGACAAATGTCGACATATATGATTACTATTATACTTTGGTATCAAGGTGTATGATTCTCGCTTTGGGTACGAGAGGTCAAATCCCGGACCAGCCCAGTGTGTGGACTAATACAGGAGTGGGTTATGCCCTAAAACACACATCTAAATAAGAAGTAATGCAGTGAGGTGGACAATGTCTGTAGATGTGTTAAACTAGATTTAGCCTATTAGATGAGCTCTTTGGTTTGTTTCTGTTGGCTGTGGCTGAGGTGGTAAACGGGGTTGTCCAGTGTTCGCAGGGGTGGTGGTTCATTCCCCGGCTCGTCCTGTCCATGTGCCGAAGTGTCCTTGGGCAAGACTCTGAACCCTAAGTGCCTCACTTGTAAGTCGCTTTGTATAAAAGCGTCTGCCAAATGAGGTCAATGTTAATGTAATGTCATAATTTGTTTATACACTTCTTGATGTTTCATATGAGGGGTTGTAGTTGTTGACAGTAAGAAAGACTCAAAAATGGTGTGATATCTTCATGATGCCACATTATATTGTTAGCTGCTGCAGTTTCATGGTCCTGGGATTGTTCATGCTGGCTCACCGTCACACTGTCCTGACTTAGTGGGACACTTAAATAGAACAGAGATGTCATTAATGTTATTAGTAACTCCTGTTCCTTTCCTACTGCGAAAACTCAAAATTTAAACTGTTTGTAGTTCAAGTGCTGCTAAGAAATGCAAAATATGGAGAGTTAAATTAAAGTGTTACTTAACTTGCTACGGATGTTATTAAAACAATCTAACATGATGATAGGTAACCAAAGCAACAACAAGTATTCAGTATGACCTTTCAAACCTAATAGCTGCCCAGACCACTATAAAGGTGTATTCAGAGACTTTCAATCTGATTGAATACAGTGACCTTTCCGCCTAGTTAATCACAATATGAACAGCAGCTTCATTCATTTAAACTTCAAATATCTGCAAAGCTACAGAGGGGCTGTTCTGGTCCCGAATGTAACCTCTGACCTCCCAGAAGGGGCAAACCGAAGGAGAGCTTATCCTCAGGGATCAGTCGCTTACAGTACCTAGTTTTAGTTCTGCAGAGCTGAAAGTTTGAATTTTTCATGGTATTTTGAACAATTCGTCATCATGAGTGGGCTTTAAAACCACCAGCACTACACTGGCTGATTTCAGCAACTTTTGGAACAGAACACGCTCTCCTCCTTAACCACAAAAGCTGAGTTGCCCTTGAGTAAACTGTTTTACCCAAAAGCACCTAAAATTCAGGAGAAAGTGTCTGCTCTGAAGAGTTCATGTGTCTGAATTTGCTTATGAAATATAAGCTTTCCTGCTGCCTATTCAGTGATTAAGTAAATCAGTATTTGTGTTCGTAGTCAAACTGCCTGATTAAAGTATTAGATTAAATCTGAAAAACTCTACTGGGTAAAAAAAAAAGGAAGTAAATTCTATTTGGAAAGTCAGATGTGGAATTAGTGTCTCTCCACATAGCCTCAACAGCAAATGAAACATTTCAAATAACCTTTGCGTCCAAGAGGACTCCCCACACTGTAGATATCCCCCACTGTTTTTGGCCACCTGGACAACACAGATCCGCACGTACTTCTACACTGCTCGGGTAGACATTGCAATCAGTCGCAGCCAATCAGTGCAGGTCAGCTAAGGAAAAATGTGCAGTATAATGCTCCTAACAGCTGAAACGGACACAGGGTGTTACTTTCACCCGAAATTACCTCTTACACAAACAAAGCATGCGAAGCGGTGGGGGAAAATCCTGTGTCATTATTTGTCATTGTTTGTTCTCAGAAAAGAATGAAAAAAGAGAATGCGTGACTGAGATCATAAAGTCAGTCTCAGTAAAACTTTAACCTGGAAAGCAAATAGTATTCGGGTCAGACTTAAATGATCAGAGTATCGAGGCCCACAGATATTCCAGTGGCCCTCTCAGCAGTGCCTGCAGTGTGGACACTGTCTCTCCATGGGAACGGACAGTTAGGCTATTTGCTTTAATTTGCAACAGAAAAGCTTGTGGTGTATAGTGACTGTTAGGGAATGTTCTATTTGGTCTTCCCCTGGCCTGTTTAAGTGATAAAAGTGTCATTATTTAGCCTCTGAAGCGGAGGGGAGAGTGCAAACAAGACTGTATGACCCTCCGTCAAGAGCCTCCGTTCTTCAGAAGCTCATTAAGGGCCTCCAGGACAGCACATCAATTGGCGGGGCCCTCCAGATTCCTCTAGGCCTTTTTAAGCCTCTCTCCCCGGATTCAACCCACTCACCGGACGACTAACGGCAGAAATGGACCAGGACTTCAGGGCTAGAGTGGACATGAAAGATGTCGCGCTGTGAAGCGGCATAGGCGGCTTACTAAAACAGCAGGAAAGGGCCTTGGATTTGAGCCAAGTAGGATCTCACCCTGTCGTGCTCTGACCGGATTTGGATTCACTTTCGGGGATGCTGTCCTGCTTTGGTCTCTATGTCTGGTGAATGATATTAAACAGACCTGAAAGCTTTGACTGGCGTCACTTCTCGCGCTTGACTGAATAGCAGACCCATAAAAGTGAAACGCGCTCTCTATGAGACTGCAGTCGGTGACTGAATATGGAGCTGCAAGACCGCATAGTGGACTCCACGTTAATAAATTTCGACATGAACCTGATAGAGTTTCCGCAAAAGTACACTTTGGGACCGAAGCAGCAGGTGGATAATACCCCGCCCGGTGCGAACAACCAGGCGCGGCTGAACGACCCACCCTGGTGCAGGGGCTTGGAGAACGGCGTGCGCACCGCGGAGCACCTTGCCGAGCATCTGGTGATGGGTCCACCGAGGTACTACAGCCGCGGGGCCCACGGGCACGCCAAGTCCAAACGGAGGAGGATCATCACCGTGGTCCAGCGACAGGCGGCCAATGTGCGGGAGAGAAAGCGGATGTTTGGCCTGAACGAGGCCTTTGATGAACTGAGGACGAAGGTCCCTACATTCGCCTACGAGAAGAGACTGTCCCGTATCGAGACTCTCCGCCTAGCCATCGTCTACATCTCCTTCATGACGGACCTGCTGGAGAACACCTGAGACAGAACGGTCCAATACTGACTGTATTCCATGGAGACTCGACCGGATTGGGGTTACCACCGACCTCGGCAAGGACAAAGACACAACTGATTAAACTGATAAACTGATCAAAGATGAAATTCAATAATGATCAACTTGATCGCAATCCTATAACTACAGCAAGCTTTAAGAAAAATTTGAGACTATTGTCCTACAGATTATTTGATACATTTCCAAAGAACATTTTTCTGAGAAAAGTTGACTATGTCACTTGCAACACGGTATTATGATGTTAAATTATTAGACTGACATAAACAAGCCGAGAACACGTTCTCCAAATATTTCATTTAATATATGTGGCTTATTGTAGCTTAAAAATAAACGTATAGCCTATGGTAATGCATGTGTTCTTGGCGCCCCAATAGAATGACAAAAAGAAAAGAACACAGAATTTAATTCAGACTCCTTTGGACCAAATTTATAGGATTACCATGTCCGACCCTGCCTCCCACAGTTCTGTGAGCGGAATGCATGTATTTGGTTGCCTCAGAAGGCTGCATACGGTACAACCTTGAATAGAGGCTAAAGACTATCAGGACGTTTTTAAGGAGGGCGCTCGGCAAGAGTGAAATTTCAGGTGTGCGTTTTTTTCAGCACCTTGGAGAGCGACACGGCCGCTCGCCTCACCTGGTCCGCCCACAGGCAATGGAACAGGTGTGGCAGCTCGGGGCTTTTTCACGAACAGAAAGCGGGAGCAAATGCGGAGGATTGATTGGCCCCTTGAAAGCCTTAGAAGATTCAGATGAAGTGGATTTACATAAGCAGGTCCAAGGCTCACGGCCTCACGACGCTGGACACAATCGTCTGCACCGAGGTGTAAATGGAGCCAGTGGCGTGATGAGCGAGATGGGACAAGAGGCGAAGTGAGTGACAGATCAACGAGACGCGCTCGCCCTGTCTCGGATCGAAAGACAGAGATATTTGGAGCAGGGAGCTTGGGGCGGTGTCCCCTTATAAAGGGGGACCAGGCCGGGCCTGCTGTGGCCCTCCTCGTGTGTCAGCCTCACTCATCAAAGATGAGGCCCCCCGGTGGGCATTTCACGCCGCAGACTACCTCCACAAGTTGCCAGACCTCGATTCAGCCACGCGGAGAGGTATTTCTGCTGGATTTTGATATTAGGCTGTATCGCGTCAGGCCCCAGAGCTGGGTGGTCATGTTTAGGCTCTCTGCGTGCGAGCGTCTCTCTCTCTCTCTCTCTCTCCAAGTCCGTCTTTATCACTTCCAGTGTTTGCATTTCGCCCCAGCCGTACACCGCCTTTAGCGACCCGCTGTGAGCACGGATCCGCCCTGAGAACTCCCTGGGACGGCCCGTCTTTTAAACCTGAGCCGCGGTGTCGAGATCCCTGCGGGAGTCGGGCCCATTTAGGCGCATACCTCAGCGCGGGGCCGCTGATGGGAAAATAAACACCTCGGTCTGCTTACACGAGCGGAGACCGCCTGCTGTGACAGCCTCCTGTGTTTCAGTAGGGCTGATATTTTTCACCGCCGCCACTGCTCCCATCTCAGGCAGTGTCCAGACCTGAACAAGGAGACTCGAGGCCTACAACAGACAACAGGCTTGTGAAAGAATTTCTGTTATGTTCTCAGTGTCTTTGATTTATTTGCAATAAGAAGCAAGTCAAATATCCACGCGTGTTAACGTAGTTACCTTTAGGTACGTACACTTAAAAAGGACTTGGGGAAATGACCCAAAAATGGCTAAATGGGTCTAAACATAGATCGAGGCAGTCTAACTTCTCTCTCAAAGTTGATTTGATAGACTTTCACAGGGGATTCCAATTGCTCCGTTTAATTTACAACAAATTCAAGAATGTTAGAGGAAAAAAAAACAGCATTATGCATTTGGTGCAGAAATAACTTGGGGTGGGGTGGGGGGAAAGAATTCATCCTAAAAGCAGGACTGTTTAGCCCTTGCACAAATCTACACCTATGATTCACTAACACCGCCCCTACTACACCCCCTTTCCCAATCTTGTGTAAAGGAGCCTGCATCTCTTAAACTCTATTCCTAATATCATAGCTAGTCCTACCCTTCTCCCGCAGTATTATGTTACACCCCTTCTCACCCAATCACAGCGCTCCCCAAAAATCCTCCTGCCCGCTCCTATAAGAGCCCCGGTCGCTCCGGTCTGGCAGCCACCTCTCCCGCTCCGTGGCGCACGAGATTTACGGTAATACCAGCCCACACCCCAATGCAGACCGCACTCCTTATTACCTGTCCTGTTTGTTGATGTTGTAACCAGTTCAGGGGATTCGGGTCAGGGGTTATAGCCGTCCTTCAGACCACAGAAAAGTTTTGGAAAAGACGATGCGGGAAGAGGACTCCTCCCCAATGGACAGTGCAGGGAACAGCGAGGAGGAGACCGACCGCCAGCTGCCGCGGAGAGGCGCGAGGAAGCGGCGGGCGGCACGCAGGAGCGCGGACGCGGAGCAGGAGGACGGAGTCGTGGAGAGTCCGATTCCCGGGAAGAAGAAATGCAGAAAGAGCTGCGACGGTGGAGGCGGCAGCCCCGTGAGCGGCGGCAGCGAGGCAAGCAGCAGCCCCGCGCGCTCCTTCGATGACCTACAGACGCAGCGCGTGATGGCCAACATCCGCGAGCGGCAACGGACACAGTCTCTCAACGAGGCATTCACGTCGTTACGTAAAATCATCCCCACCCTCCCGTCGGACAAACTCAGCAAGATCCAAACGCTGAAGCTGGCGGCCCGGTACATCGACTTCCTGTGCCAAGTTCTGCAGAGCGACGAGCTGGACGCACGAGGAACCAGCTGCAGCTACGTGGCGCACGAGCGCCTGAGCTACGCGTTCTCGGTCTGGAGGATGGGGGGCGCGTGGTCCCTGTCTACTACGTCCCACTAGCAGGGCTGCTGTGGATGAGACAGCGCGGTAAGCTGAGCTCCTTTCACTTTTCATCCTGCAGGGAGACAAGCTGCGCCAAAAGTGGTCCTGGGCGCATTTTACGCACCGCGCCCAGATGAAAAATCAATGCAATATAGTTCCAGTCTCCCAGTAGGGTTACTTTGGCTGCAACATTTGTATGACATCCCCCCCAAATTCCTCTACAATTCATTAAATCTGTTTTATTTTCGTCATGAATTGGGTGTAGGTCCCGGTAGAGAGTACAAAAACTCAAATTACGCACATTTTTGTAAAACAAGCGCAAGATTCCACCATCTACCTCAAAATGTGACATCCACACATCACGCTACGTAGTTGTTATTTACAACGGATGTGTAAAGTGGGGAGTTTTACGGAGGAAATGTGCTGTTTTTCTGAAAATATAGATTGATGTTTATATCGCGTCCCCCTTATAGATAACAACCAGGTTACATCGCTGCACTTTAACAAACGCATGAAGAAATAACTCTACAAAGGATTTATTTCTATCTATTGGATTTTTTTTCTTAATCAAATGAATATCTTTTTACAGATTATGCAGACTGAGGAACCAGTGGATCAGGCCAGCCCTTCAGATAGACTGAAACAGGCCAAACACAGCTGAGGCCCAGGCCCAGCCGCTGTGCTCCAGGGCTGAGCGGAGAGCGGGCTTTTCATATTTCCCTTTGCATGGACTATACTTTTTGCAAGGGAGCACTTAGGACAGACAGGAGGGAAATGAGGAAAGAGAGACCACTGCGACTATGAATGTTGTAAAAAGAAAATGAGCTCCGATGAACTGCTCTGTTTTGAAACACGAGTGAAAAATGACAATTCATTCCACATTGCCTGTGACAAAGTTTCACAGCAAATGAAGTATTTTGTATTTATTTTTATACACAGCTTTGAAATTCCTTTTCCCCTCTCAAATAAAAAGTTATTTATTTTTGGAATATCAAAGAATGCTGAATGGATCTGGAGTCTGCGCATTTTGAGTGTTGTAAATATTTGGTAATATCTTGAATTAAAAAAATGAAGGTATCTTTCATTCCTCTCAATTGTCTGGATATTCATTAGACTTAAACTTAAGCTCTAAAACACGAGGCTGGGTAATAAACGGGTCAATTTCAAGACCATCAGCTGAAGGTATGAAGGTAGTTATTTGACGCACAAGAATTGTTTTATTTTTGAAACAAACTCATTTCCCATAGACTGAGTACTTTAAGTTTATGCAGAGAGTTTATTTTCATTTGCTGTTGCTGATTCCCCAGTCAAGTAAACCACAGAGGAGGGGGACAAAAGAAAACATCTCATACCCGTGGTTTATTCTGTCGTGATTTCTTGAGCTCAGGGATCTGGGAAAGCCATAATTAGTTGGTGGTCTGTTTGAACAGGGCGAATGCGGAGCTGTGGGAGGCTTGCATGATATTCCCAGATGTCCTCCGAGCCCCAGGTCAGCATGGGAGTCTCCTACAGGTGCTCCAGCAGCTACACCAAGAGCTTTGACAGATAAAGGCTGGTGGCTGTGGGTCATAATGCAGACTGGTTAGACCGTGTGATTACAATATCTGCAATTCTCATTAAAAAAAGAACTAGTTATCCACATACAAAACATAGAACTGCAATACCATGGGAAAAACAAAATGATCTTAGAAAGTGCATATGATGTTTAACGTAAAACTGGCTATACACAGTGGAAGTTTAATACAATTGTTGTATAAACCCCTGTAATGTAGAATTTTAATACTATTTGTATTTTACTATTCACCCTTTTATAATGTTATCAATTTCTTTCTAGCTATTCAAAATATTCAAAAATTTTAAAGAGACTCTTGATTTTTACAGTTTGGATCTCCCACAGATTGAGTTTCACTGAAATGAAGGTATATTCACAAAAACTCACCTTTCTACCGAAACGCTATGAAATACTGACAAAAATAAACAAATCGAATTATTTCTTAATTAGAGCCATTAATGGTTGTTTAGATCTCAATCCTCTCTTTATTAAATTGGCCTTGGATCAACCTGCAGCAAATATCTCAATAGACATATAAAGTACAAATATCAAATAAATATCTGTGCAAAACTTTATCATTAGATGCATACAGGGAAGAACGGACTAGATTAGACCAGGACTAGAGGATTAGGTATGACCTACATTGCTTTTAATTGCCTAAATCCAAAAGTTTACTTCCCTTAAATGTTAGTAAATGTCACTGAAACAATGTAAAGATCCAAAAGGAATAGGGTATCACTGTACTACTACAGTAACATCAGTTGGACAGTCAGAGATGAACGATACTGAGTTCAATGCCAACTCCATACGGTGCGTTTCAGAGCTCTCCATAGGGTTGCTGAGGGATGATTATGGGAGCATTACTGTGTTTTTGCATCACAGGCTGCGTGCGGAAGGTAAAGCCATCAGCTCTGACCTGAGGCCCTCGCCAGCCACTGGGGGGAATCGATTCCCACCCTTAGATCACCGTGGCCGTGTTATCTTAAACTTGAGGCTGTTGCTCTGACACAGAGGAATGTCACCTCTGTGGCTCTGAAACACACACACACACGCCCACATATAGGTTGTACACACATAGAGGGAGATTTCACACACCTACCAAACAGGGAAATACATTCCACAGAGAGAGAAAGAAAGAGAGATGGGGAAGAGGGCTGCTGCATCTCAGCTACTACCCCTCTTTGATGTCTGAAGGTAATGGGATGACGCTTGTTATCAGTGTGAAGGCATCTGGCTCTCTGGATTTAAGTGTGCTATGATTTATAGACTCTTTGATGACTGACACTCACACTCAAACATTCCCTCTCCCGCTCATTAATCACGGTTTATATCTGCCTGCTTTGGGCTTGTAGTCCTTAAACAAATCTAAATGTCAAAGGTGCAGGCCTGTGTGTGTTCTAATAGTGCCAGGATATGTAAATCTTTGTAAAAAATGACTTCCCATTCCTCTACATCAACAGCAGGCCCAGATGGTAGCCTGTTTGGTTGTTTAAACACTCCAGCAAAGGTCTACCTGTGTCTTTTTACCTTTTTCAGCTTTGTGTCTCCCTCACTTCCATCTATCTCTGAAATTCCCCATTACAGGGTAACAGGCCCTGGTTTATATTAACCCTCAATGCCACAAAAAGACAAGGGGGGAGAGGAAGTCGGGCTGAGACAGACAGACAGACACAAACACAGTCACACACACACACACACACACAGGGGGAGAGAGAGCAAGAGAGACTAGATTTACAGGTCTGGTTTCCATTAGTGCTAATTATCTGTGTTTTATCTCAACCTTAAGCAGTCTGTGAGTGAGTATGTGCAAGCGTGTATGTGCGTGATGATCATGATTGTATTAACCTGTGTTTCTGTGTGTGCACTAATATCTGTGGGCGGCTGCTTTGGACTCGTGCATCTCAAATTAAGACAATCATACCTGAGAACCTTCTCATTACTGAAAGGAAATATTGCACTCAAACCCTCCGCCTCCACTCATCACTGGTGGAATAAAATTTAAGAGCGAACAGGCCGTACATGAAGTGTTGATACTGATTTGTTATTGACCTACGGCGACAATGTTGAGCATATTTGCATTAAGGTTTATTGCTGACAACATGAATGTCTAAATGCCTTTTCATTTTATTTATTTTATTGCACATCACATTGAATGTCTTTGAACGCCATATAGTTGCCAGGGTGAGAGGCTGGGGTGTGGTCCACCTGATCAGATTGTTGTGATGCTGTATATATAATAAAACAAACACATACATCTATTTTGTTCAGGTGCTGAGTCCAAAAAATCATAATCATAAATATCTCATATTTATCTCTTTCAAAAGACTCACAGTACTGTCAGATGCTTCTGATGTTATTTCATACTTACTGAACAGTATCAAAGAGTTACAACATTTTGAACCCAGTGAGTTCATTTAACTCATTGTTTAATATCTTGTGTGGCAGTGGAGGCAGCTTTCCCTGATCAGAGCTATCTCAGTTTGGGCTTGAGACATATTACTTAACTGTAAGCCATTACAAACTGGGGAGACCGGTTTGAAAGAGTTAGGCATTTGGGAGGCAGCAGGGTATAGTCAAAGACCAGAGTTGAGCTTAGTTGAGTTCCATTATGGAAACTGTAGGATCCAGGCCATATATGGGACTAGAAGTCAGGATAGCTTGGCCTCTGCTTCATTCATTTTGACCAACTGAAAAAAAAAAAAAAGTCCTTTATGAATCCCCCAACTTTTTGGAAGCCAATACCAAGTAACTGGATTAGTATTTAGAAACAGTTTGGACTCCTTCTTTGAAGTAATCATTTAGTATGAAGTAATGAGGGGAATATTTTAAATTGTTGCTAGTCTTTTGAAAGAGATAGTAATACTTTATAAAGTCAGGGTCCCCTAAGCAAGTGGGAACAGAGTGACAGAGAAGTGCAGCCCAGTAACATAATGAGCGCGCGCGCGCACACACACACACACACACACACACACACACACACACACACACACACACACACACACACACACACACACACACACACACACACACACACACACACACACACACACACACACACACATGTTCCCTGAGGTGTGTGCCAACTGCACCAATCATTCTTGACCTGTGACCCCTCAAACTGACCCTGTCCCCTGACTA